>NC_057814.1:610054101-610329219 GCF_018294505.1 Triticum aestivum
CGATGGGCGACGGCGCGGCGGCGGCGGCGATGTCGCGCGAAGAAGTTGGAGAAGAAGTGGGTCGATGAAACTGATTTTTTCGTAAGTGCCATATATATAGGAGGGGCCTTTAGTACCGGTTGGAGCCACCAACCGGTACTAAAGGCCAATTTTCGTCAGGTCAAGCGGCGGGAAACGACCCCCTTTAGTACCAGTTCGTGGCTTGAACCGATACTAAAGGCCCATGCATTAGTACCGGTTGGAGCCACCAACCGGTACTAATGGTTGTGCGCTGCCACCAGCGGTGCACAATGTTTATTCCCACCTCGCCGAGCGAAGGGCAGCCGCACTGGTTTATAAACCCAGCCGCGGCTGCTCGTTCGAACTTCTCTATATAGCAGGCTTCTGGGCCTAACTTCGGCGCACTGCCCTGTGAGCCTGCTGGCCCTTCTGGGCCTGTATGTGCAAACCCTAGGTCTGGCAGGCCCACTGGGCAGCGCACCAACATTTTTTTATATAATTTTCTTCTATTTATTTCTGAGCAGTTTTTTTTCCTGTATTTAGTTTCTTTGTGAATATAACAATTTTTTATATAGTTTTTTTCTTTTCTGCATTATTTATTTTCTGCTATTTATTTTTGAGTAATTTTTTTATATAGTTTCTGTCTTTTCTGTTTTATTTATTTTCTGTTTTATTATGATGCATACTGAACGCAAAAATAGGCTAGAGTTCAAATAAGTTTAAAAAACATTGAAGTGCCCGTGTAACAGATGAGTTCTCGTCCGAAACCCTGATACTCTGAAAGAGATTGTCCAGTTTGTACACGAGGTGCGTCCAGTTTTCGCAATGACCCTCTCTACTCTTTTGCATATGCTATGCGGGTGAAATGATGATACCATGCCAAGTTCCAACATTTTCAGAGTTCATTTTGTAGTGATTTTCAATTTCACCGTCATTTAGCTCTCTAAACAAATCGGTAAATGACTGAAAAACAGCAAATGATGTCAGAACGTGTTGGAAATTGATGACATCGCTTTGAATGATGCATACTGAACGCAAAAATAGGCTGGAGTTCAAATAAGTTTAAAAAACATTGAAGTTCCCGTGTAACAGATGACTTCTCATCCGAAACCTTGATACTCCGAAAGAGATTGTCCAGTTTGTACACCAGGTGCGTCCAGTTTTCGCCGTGACCCTCTCTACTCTTTTGCAAATGCTATGCGGGTGAAATGATGATACCATGCCAAGTTCCAACATTTTCAGAGTTCATTTTGTAGTGATTTTCAATTTCACCGTCATTTAGCTCTCTAAACAAATCGGTAAATGACTGAAAAACAACAAATGATGTCAGAACATGTTGGAAATTGATGACGTCGCTTTGAATGATGCATACTGAACGCAAAAATAGGCTGGAGTTCAAATAATTTTAAAAAACATTGATTATCATAAAAATACATTGATTATCAATGATCTTTTTGTGTACAATCTGAATTGTCAATATGAGTCCTCAACGGTTTAGAAACCGGTGAAGACTCATATTGCGACCACAAATTCTACACATAGAGTTCAATGAAGACCAAGTGCTTGTGATAGTTTGAGAAGTAACATATTTAAGGTGGTAAAAATCTTGCTAGGGGAGCGAGGTGGGACTAAAAACAGCCTGCCACAACCTCTTTACTACCGGTTCGTGCCACGAACCAGTAGTAAAGGTGCTGGTCGGGCCCCATTCTCTTTAGTACAGGTTCGTGGCATGAACCAGTACTAAAGTTTCACCCCGAACCGGTACTAAAGATCTCCTCCCGCCTAGCCGTTTGAACCGGCACTAATGGACACATTAGTGCCGGCTCAAATGCAAACCGGCACTAATGTGTCTCACATTTGACCCTTTTTCTACTAGTGCAAGAGCATAACTATTACGGTGGGTGAACAAATTACTGTTGAGCAATTGACAAAATTGAGCATAGTTATGAGAATATCTAGGTATGATCATGTATATAGGCATCACGTCCGAGACAAGTAGACCGACTCCTGCCTGCATCTACTACTATTACTCCACACATCGACCGCTATCCAGCATGCATCTAGAGTATTAAGTTCATAAGAACAGAGTAATGCTTTAAGCAAGATGACATGATGTAGAGGGATAAATTCATGCAATATGATATAAACCCCATCTTGTTATCCTCGATGGCAACAATACAATACGTGCCTTGCTGCCCCTACTATCACTGGGAAAGGACACCGCAAGATTGAACCCAAAGCTAAGCACTTCTCCCATTGCAAGAAAGATCAATCTATCAATCTAGTAGGCCAAACCAAACTGATAATTCGAATAGACTTGCAAAGATAACCAATCATATATTAAAGGATTCAGAGAAGATTCAAATATTGTTCATAGATAAACTTGATCATAAACCCACAATTCATCGGTCTCAACAAACACACCGCAAAAGAAGATTACATCGAATAGATCTCCACAAGAGAGGGGAGAACATTGTATTGATATCCAAAAAGAGAGAAGAAGCCATCTAGCTAATAACTATGAACCCGAAGGTCTGAGGTAAACTAGTTCTCCGTGATGATGTTGATGTTGATGTAGGTCTGAGAACACATCATTGGGGAGGCTATGGTGTTGATGTAGAAGCCCTCCGTGATCGATGCCCCCTCCGGCGGAGCTCCGGAAAAGGCCCCAAGATGGGATCTCACGGTTACAGAAGGTTGCGGCGGTGGAATTAGCTTTTTGGCTCCGAATCTGGTAGTTTGGGGGTACATAGGTATATATAGGAGGAAGGAGTACGTCGGTGGAGCAACAGGGGGCCCACGAGGGTGGAGGGCGCGCCCGGGGGGGTAGGCGCGCCCCCCTACCTCTTGCCCTCCTGGTTGATGTCTTGACATAGGGTCAAAGTCCTCTGGATCACGTTCGTTCCGAAAATCACATTCCCGAAGGTTTCATTCCGTTTGGACTCCGTTTGATATTCTTTTTCTGCGAAACTCTGAAATAGACAAAAACAGCAATTCTGGGCTGGGCCTCCGGTTAATAGGTTAGTCCCAAAAAATAATATAAAAGTGTATAATAAAGCCCAATAATGTCCAAAACAGAATATAATATAGCATGGAGCAATCAAAAATTACAGATACGTTGGAGACGTATCACAGCACCGTGTGTGCCGCTTGGCCTCGAGTCTCGATGTAATATCAGACCTATGTAATCCGCTAGCATCAATAAAGCGGTTGTTTCTGTACCATGTTGTTGTGTATTCCTAGAAGACTTGATCTCTGGGCTGGAAATGCAAGGTAAACCGGTTGCTCTGAGCCGGGGTGCCACAACTCTTGGTATCAAAGCCGCACTGAATGTAGGACACGCTAGACCATTAGTGCGATAGTGAAACGGTAGGTAGCTTCGTTTGAGTGTCGGTAGCCATAGGAATTGGTTGTTGCATTGCATGCATGTTTTATTTGTTATTAATAACTATATGGTTTGTGAGTGTAGATGGCACCAGTACCGATCTTGTACCATCCTGAGCCAGCTCCGTACACATAGCCGCACCTGCTTCAGAACGTGTGGTGACGACTCTACCCAGAGGGTGCTGATCTAGAGTATCGGGTGTATCGCGAGCATCTGGCCGGTGCATTGTATGAGTATTATGCTGAGGTCACTCTACACCACAGTTCCCCTTCCGGCGCTTACACTCGTTCGACTAAGGGTGGTCTTGCTTCTACGCCATCTCAGGCAGTTTAGTTTGCTGCTCTCGAGGCTCTTGTAGACTTGCGCTACAACGAGGTTCGCATGCACACCCACCCTGGTCTTTTGTACTACCCATCTCTGCACGAGAATGGGCGTATCCGTTTTCCCTTGATTAATCCGGCGTGCGATCATCCCACTAGCCACCTTTCTCGCTACATCATCGCTAGTTATCTCCAGAACTACGAGTTAGCTCGGGAGTTTTCGCACGCTCGCATCGCTCTCGCGGTTGCTCGTATGAGGAACCCTCTTCCCGCTGTCATCTATACTTCTGCTCCGATTTCATCCACCTCTGTTCCCCCGACAACCTCGCAGGGTACCGTTAACCCTCTGACGGTGAACCCTCGTAGCGCTCCTGCTGCATGGTCTTCCCTTGTCGCTACTCCTGCCGCTCCTATGCTTAGATCCTATCCCCCGCCTACCTCTAAGGGAGAGCCCTCAAGGCAGCATCGTCGCGTCTCTCTTGACCCGGAGGTCTCTGTTATCAGTTCAGGATCAGGGTCCGGCTCAGGAGACGAGCCCGCAGCAGCACCGACCGAGCAGTAGCCCGTTAGAGTATCGCTGTAGTCATGAGCATGATGTATGGCTGTAATCGCACTTGTCGTAGTGTGTAGTTTCATGTACGAGGGTAGTTGACCCGCTGTGATGTTTACTTTCATGTTCGAACTATGTAAAATTATGTTGCACTCTTTTATTCACCCTGGTTTTCATTCGCTGCTTTCTTCCGGGATTTGTCATTGGCTTTTTCCCCCATTTTGGAATTTTCTCATCATGGTTGCTATGTATTGGGAAAACGAAAAATAGGATGATGCGTGGAGGCAGCAACAGCCAAGCTTGTGAGGATGTCCCTGTCCGTCGCTCCGCAAGACAAGCAGGACATTCCCCCGAGCCGTATCAGCCACCTCCGCCTCCACCGCCACAGCCGCCTTCCACCGAGCAAATCCTGCGAATGTTTGAAGAAAGAAGGAGCAACGATCTGCTGGAAATACTGAAAAGTGTACAAGTTATTGTTGGGCAGAATGGAAACCAGAATGGCCATCACTCCAAGATGTTCGATTTTCAGCGAACCAAGCCTCCCAGTTTCAGCCACGCTACCGATCCTTTGGACGCCGATGAATGGTTAAGGACTATGGAGAGGAAACTAGAGATTGCTCGCACTGAAGAAGGGGACAAGGTTCCCTTCGCAACACATTATCTCGAAGGAGCTGCCGAGGAAATTACTTGGACAAAATTCAACGATCAATTCCGCAAGTATCATATTCCCACTGGAATTATGAAAATCAAGCAACGCGAATTCCTCGCTCTCACTCAAGGCAGCATGACCGTCAATGAGTATCTGAATAAATTCAACCATTTGGCCCGCTATTCTCTCCACGATGTTGCCACAGAAGAGCGGAAGATTGACCGGTTCCTTAGAGGCCTGAATCAGCATCTCAGGTGCACTCTCAGCATGTTTGATTTCCCAGACTTCCTGACTCTGGTGAACAAGGCCCTCATTGCCAAAAGGGAACACAAGCTCCGGCACAACCACAAGCCAGCTATTAACGACCACAAGCGCAAATTCGTGCCGAAGAAGGATATGCAACCAGTGCAAAAGGCTCGTACTTGGCAACAGACTCAGGTGGAGTACAAACCCAATTGGCAGCAGAATGTCAACAAGACTACTACTCAAGTCAAGAATGTCGTGACTAGTCCGGTGCGCGAAGATTGTCAGCGCAACAATTCATGCTTCAGCTGTGGTCAAACCGGACACTACGCCAGACAGTGTCCCAAGAACCACAAACAAGCAGCTCCATTCCATCCACAAGTCAATTACATGGAGCCGTATCCCGCCCCAGATATGATCCAGGCACAAATTCATCACATCTCCGCAGACGAAGCCCAAGAGGACCCGGAAGTCATCATTGGTATGTTTCTCGTTAATGACGTTCCCGCCGTAATTTTAATTGACTCGGGGGCTTCCCTCTCTTTTATTTCGTGGAGTTTTGCTTCCCAAAACAATTTTCCTTGCACGATTTTGGGAAAGCACATGCTGGTACAATCCCCGGGATCCCTACTCAGAAGCAATCTCGTCTGCCAAAATTTGGAAATTGACATCAAGGGCGTCAAGTTTCCAACATCGTTGATAATCATCGATTCCAACAAATTGGATGTCATTCTGGGCATGAATTGGTTAACTCAATATCAAGTTTGCATCAGCTGTGCGACCAGAGAAGTTACCCTGAAAAATATGGAAGGTCGCACCACAAGTTTTTATGCCCGCAAGCGCATACCCACAAAAGATATGGTTTTCGCAGCAGTGGCAGAAGAAGTGGAATTAATTCCTGTGGTCAGTGAGTATCCAGACGTCTTTCCTGAAGAATTACCAGGCATGCCACCAGACCGAGAAGTGGAATTTGCAATTGACTTGGTGCCTGGAACCACCCCAATACATAAGAAATATTATCGGATGCCTTCCTCAGAATTGGTGGAATTGAAGAAGCAACTAGATGAGATGCTGCAGAAAGGATACATCTGTCCAAGCTCTTCACCATGGGGATCACCAGCAATCTTCGTGGACAAAAAGGATGGCAGTCTACGAATGTGTGTAGACTACCGACAGCTGAATGACGTCACCATTAAAAACAAGTATCCACTGCCGAGGATTGACGATCTATTTGATCAACTCAGTGGGGCCAAAGTATTCTCAAAAATTGATTTGAGGACGAGATATCATCAACTCAAGATAAAGAAGGAAGATATTCCTAAGACCGCGTTCACCACTCGGTACGGTCTTTATGAATACACCGTTATGTCCTTCGGCCTCACCAACGCTCCTGCATTCTTTATGCATATGATGAACAAGGTGTTTATGGACTTCTTGGACAAATTTGTGGTGGTGTTCATTGATGACATCCTCATTTACTCCAAGAGCAAGGACGAACACAAGGAGCATCTTCGAGCAGTTCTGCAAAGGCTTCGCGACCATTAGCTTTATGCCAAATTCAGCAAATGCGAGTTCTGGCTCCAACAAGTGGGATTCCTCGGGCATGTCCTCTCGGCAGAAGGAATCTCAGTGGACCCAAGCAAGGTGAAGGATGTACTTGATTGGTCTGCACCCACAACAGTCTCAGAAATCCGGGGTTTCCTTGGACTAGCCGGATATTATTGCCATTTTATCGAAGGCTTCTCGAAGATCGCAAAGCCAATGACTAAGCTTCTGAAGAAGGATAAGAAGTTCGTATGGACTGAGGACTGCGAGTGTAGTTTCAATGAGTTTAAAATCAGGCTGACATCGGCACCAGTATTAACTCTTCCAAACATCTACCGCAGTTTTCATGTCTATTGCGACGCATCCATAAGAGGACTGGGGTGCGTACTCATGCAAGATGGCAAGGTGGTGGCATATGCATCTTGCCAACTGCGGCAACACGAAGGAAACTATCCTACTCATGGTTTGGAATTGGCTGCGGTAGTGCATGTCGGTGTCAAAACCGGCGGATCTCAGGTAGGGGGTCCCGAACTGTGCGTCAAGGATCGATGGTAACAGGAGACGGGGGACATGATGTTTACCCAGGTTCGGGCCCTCTCTATGGAGGTAATACCCTACTTCCTGCTTGATTGATCTTGATGAATATGAGTGTTACAAGAGTTGATCTATCACGAGATCGCAATGGCTAAGCCCTATAAGTCTAGCCTATATGACTATGGTAATTTGTATATCCTTTCCGGACTAACCCCTCCGGTTTATATAGACACCGGGGGGATCTAGGGTTTACATAGAGTCGGTTACATAAGAAGGAATATTCATAATCGGTCGCCATGCTTTCCTTCCACGCCAAGTAGAGTCCAAACCGGACACGGGTACAGTCTTCGGCCTTCATGTCTTCACAGCCTATCAGTCCGGCCCAATGGATAACAGGTCAGATGCCCGATGACCCCTTAGTCCAGGACTCCCTCAGTAGCCCCTGAACCTGGCTTCAATGACGAGGATTCCGGCGCGCAAATTGTCTCCGGCATTGCAAGGCGGGTTCCCCTTTCCATACTCCAAGATAGTCTTCGGATGCGATGATAGTATCCGGACCTGCCACATACACACCATACATAATCGCAGAGAGAATATATATATATTTACACGAGTTTTATCCGCTGACAGCTTTTTATAACACGACATCACGTCTGTCCGGTCATAATTTCGAACCGTTTTTTGTCTGCCGCTCCACATTTTGAGACGTGGTTGCCATTGGCACGTCTTATCAAAGCAGAGATCGTGTCCCCTTATCGCGGGATTCTCATCAATGCGGGCATGGGTAACCCAACCGTGCCATTTATACAGCCCTTGGGAATAGGCGAGGTTTTAGGGCGAGTGAGGAGGCGTTTAATATTCGCTGCCTTTATAAGGGGATAAGGACTCCATCCTCCTCTCTCATGTCCTCTCTCTGTCTCCACCTTTCCAATCTCGAGCTCCAGCGCCCAAGTACTCATCTCCTTTCCACTCAAGCAACCATGTCTGGATCCGGAGGTCAGGGCAAGTGGACGGTCTCCTCCGTCAAGGAGGAGGACATTACTGAGCTTCCGGCGGCCAGATATTTGGCGAAGGAGATCGCCCACCATCTGCTGGCCGAGGGACAAGTCGTCCCCATGCTGAAGCCCACTGAGAGGGTAGTATTCATCCCTCATTTCTTCCGCGGGCTAGGGTTTCCACTCAACCCTTTTGTCCGCGGGATGATGTATTATTATGGGATAGATTTCCATGATCTGTCCCCAAATTCCTTCCTCAACATCTCGTCGTTTATCGTCGTGTGTGAGGCCTTCATCCGCATCCAACCCCACTTTGGGCTCTGGCTCAAAGTCTTCAACGTGAAGCCGAAGGTGGTGGACGGCCAGCACGCGGAGTGCGGAGGAACCATGGTGAGCAAGCTACCCAATGTCTCCTGGCCGAAAGGTACTTTCGTGGAGACAGTAAAGGAGTGGCACAGACCATGGTTCTACATCACAGAACCCCGCGGCACCACCTGGGCCGCGGCTGCCAAATTCCGCTCCGGTGCTCCCATGCGACTCACCTCCTGGGTCGAGAAGAGTCCGGACTGGTGTTCGCCCGATGAGCTGATAGCGTTGCAGACGCGCGTCCAGAGCATGATAGCCAAGGACATCAAGCTCGTCGATGTGATCCAGGTGATGCTAGTTCGCCGGATTCTCCCATGCCAGCGCAGAAGTCGCCCTCTGTGGGATTTCAATCCGAAGAGGCATCAGACCCTAGTGAGGCTCTTCGAGACCACCCACGAAGATGCCTGGAAGTTGCTTTTTAAGGGCAACAAGAAACCGCCGGCCACGGATTCAGACCGTGGTCACGATTGTAAACACCCCGCCAGCGAGGTATGTTATTCTTGATGTATCCCCAACTTAATTGTTTCAAGGATGATGTCTGAGCTTTTATTATTGCTTTTTTAGGACTGGATGGAGAGGGCGAAGCGGATCTAGTGTCCGGCTGCGCTGCCTGAAGAACCGGTCATCCCGCATCTAGCGAAGATGCTGGTGCCGGCGCCATATAAGGCGCCGGACAAGAAGGCCAAGAAAAAGGCCAAGGGGGCCAAGAGTGGCCCCCGTCGCAAGGGCACTTCGGACGTGACGTCCGAAGACGACGAAGCTCATTCCTTTGTCCATGAGGACAATGATGAGGAAGAGGAGGAGGAAGAGGAAAACAACCCCCCCCCCCTGAGGAGAGGAGGAAGAAGAGGGCGGCTTCGGCGCATCTAGAAGCGGAAACGCCCAAGAAGGGGAAGGGCATCCCAGCGGTCAATACCGCGTGGGACGTTGACAGTAGTCCGGAACAACGCCCCCGCACTACGCCCCAGGCCGCATCGTAAGTGACATGGCTCGCTCATGCGCACATCCAGCCCTTTCTCTTCATTATTTTGGCATAGTTGACTGTACTATTGCAGTCCGGCCCGCGACCTTATCCAGCGATTCTCCTCTGGAGGTTCGCTGGCTCCGTCGGAGATGGTGAGCATGTCGCCACCACCTGCTTATTCCCCCAGGGCCAGGGACGACACGGAGGTGTTGTCCCGGAGGATCGCTCCGAACCGGGGAGGAGCCCAGGACGCTATCCGGGAGGCGCCACGAGGCGAGACCTCCACTGCCGGACACATGGGGGAGCCGAGCCCCATGGAGATTGGCGAAGAGGGCCGCATCCAATTCGTCCCTCAGCCGAATACGATTCCAGAGACTCATATGGTTCCGGAGTCAGGTGAGCAGCCCCCTTTGATGGAGGGGTGTGCGCCGCTTCCACCGCTTCCACCGGTGGCCCCCGTCCATCCAGGGGCGCCGGATAACCTGATGGAGGCGCTACGAGGCGCCTCCGTCATGGACGAGCATCGTGTCCTTATGGGTGCAGTGATCGAGAAGGGTCAGTCCGCCAAGAGCGGACTGAATGAAGCCTGCAGCAACCTGTTGATAGGTTTCGAGGTAAGGAAAAGAAAAACCCCGTGTAGACCGTAGCCCCTGAGACACTGTCCGGTGTTCGGCGAGAAGAACCGGACAGAGGATCAATCCTTTGTTATAGGAGACTAACTGAATATGTATCAATAAGCAGGCGTCACTGTTGGACGCAACCTCGCATGCCGCCGAGGTCTCTTAACTGAAGTAGAGGCTAGAGCAAACCGAGAACGAGCTCGGCGAGGTTAAAATTCGGCTCCGGGAGAAGCAAGGTGAATGACGACTTGCTATGTGTTCGGAAAGAATAAGCGCTGTATATTGACCGCGGTGTCATGATATGTGCTGGAGCCGCAACCGAAGTTGAGGCCCTGAGGAAGGCCCTGGGCGAGGCCGAGGAGAAGGTTGTCCAGCAGCAAGCCGCCCGTAAGAAGCTCAAGGCCCGGGTCAAAGAAGTCCAGCAGGAGCTCCAGGGTGCGGTGAAAAAATGTGAGACCTTGGAGCATGATGCGTCGGCTCAAGGGGCCGAACTCACCAAGGCTCGTCGGAGCACGGAGACCACACGGAATGAGGCCCAGGCCGACCTCCAGGAGATCCAGGAGGCCAAGAAGATCACGACGGGTAAGGCCTTTAAGATGCAAAGCAAGTATGCGGAGAAGCAGTACCTTTTACTAACCCGGGTTCGGAGTTCCCCAGGGGCTTTTACTAATTTACCACGCAGTGTATCAGACGCCGTGGAGTTCTATCGAGCCGAAGGAGGGGGCTCTATGGAGAAGCTATTCTGGTCGCAATATGCGGCGTCAAAGCCTCCCATGTCCTTCACCAATCAGCTGAAATAGCTGGTGGAGCTGCATAGGGTGGCCGAACTATCCATGAAGGACATGATAATCCGGCTATGGCCAGCCGAAGCTATGCCTGGCAGCTACTTCGGACTCGTGAGGCGGATGGTGAACGCCTATCCTCGGCTGGACGTCGTCAAGCACTCTGCCTGTATTGAAGGTGCCCGCATGGCCTTCGCCCATTGCAAGATGTGGTGGGAGAAGATGAACGCCATTGAAGTTGCAAGAGGGCCGCCGGAGGGCAAGGAGCACCGCACACCCGAGCGATACTTTGCGGATGTCATAGAAGGGTCTCGACTTGCAGCAGCGCAATGTTCGCAGGACATTGTATTTGAATAAATGTATTCATGTTGCCTTTGCCTTGTATTATGAAAACAAAGCCTGTTTTGTAATGTAATTTTGTTATTCTTTTAATTGTTTCCTCCTGTGCGGCCGTGTTGCATGTAATCTGAGGGTTGGCCAGTCGTCGGCTTCTGCCCTCACGTAGGTAGTACGGAGGTGTTCGGGATGGAATCTAAACAATCTTGATCCAATTATATGGTCCTTGAAGGAGTTGCTTAGCGCAATGAACAAGGCAATTAGACTATACGGCTTAAACGCCCTCACTTAGCCATAGGAGTTTTATAATAAAGCATGGGTGTAGCCCCTGGTTTAAACTAGAGTGCTGTCAGCATCTGATCGGGAAGTGCCGATCTCTCGCATAACGCGGAAAAAAATCTCCAACGATTTGTAACCCTCGAACAGCTGACCGGCTCTCGCCATATCATGACAGTCAGCTTTTGACTTTCTCTACGGAGGTGCTCATCTGGTCAAGGCCAGGGCACAATTGCAGTAGTTCTCCCTTTACTACCCTAGCCGATTCAGCGGAACGTAGGGTAGCAAGCACAGGAGCCGGGCAACCCAACTATTGACCAAAGACATGATTCGGAGCCAATGCATATAATGCTAAATTCAGGGTGCCGAACTTATCTATAAGAAGTGTTCGGACTTTGCTGCCGTATTATGGGGCGATGGGGAGCCCCTGGCGAATGTGAGACGTACCAAAGTGTACGGATGCGGTCGATAAGCAAATCGAAATAAAATGAAGTAAGAAACGAAAACCACAGAAACTGGGCCGCAAACCATTTTCATTATAACTGTATGGATACGTCAAGGCGTATCCTGTACAAAATGTGTGATAAGCATCCGGGCTATTTAACATGCCGGAATTAAGAGGGCGCAGCGTGTGGGTCCTGAGAAATAAGTAGAAATACCGTCAAGAAGAATGTGTAGAGGTTACCCTACACACTTATGCTGCTTGCCGTCTTTGTATGTCCCTTCGAAAGGACTGGTTATCAAGCACACGGGAAAAGGAACCTGAAACATAAAGGAAAAGGGTGAAAGTATGTGTGAGTACGGGGTCGGTCAAGCCGTACTATGGACCACAAGATGTGCCTCCGTCAATGCAAATGGGATTTGCCTTTTTTCTTTCGTAAAATTAACTTCAACTATTTGTATTGTATAAAAATACTTTGGAGTTGAAGAGTCATTAGCCATAAAGTCCAAATAGAGTAAGGAGTAAGTGCATATGTGCGCGTGGTACGAGTGCCACTACTTGATCAGGGCTGGGACGGAGGCCGAATTGCTAGTCAAGCTCTTGACGGGCCGAGTTGTCCTGTTGCAGCGTAGTCCGGACTTTCTTAACGGTGTCCAGGGGCTCGGCAGCCGGATTGCGGTTCTGCTTGAAAAGGCCGCTCTGAACTTCTGTTGCTAGGGCGGCGGTGTGCTCCTCTGTATGGAGGGAGCGTTTCGTATTTCCATTGACTGTTATGACGCCGCGTGGACCGGGCATCTTGAGCTTGAGATAAGCATAGTGTGGAACCGCGTTGAATCTAGCGAACGCGGTTCGTCCGAGCAGTGCGTGGTAGCCACTGCGGAAGGGGACGATGTCGAAGATTAACTCTTCGCTTCGGAAGTTGTCCGGAGAACCGAAGACTACCTCCAGCGTGATTGAGCCCGTACAGCGGGCCTCAACGCCCGGTATGACTCTTTAAAGGTAGTCTTTGTGGGTTTGATTCGTGAGGGATTAAGGCCCATCTTCCATACTGTAGCCTGGTAGAGCAGGTTGAGGCTGCTTCCACCATCCATCAGGACTCGTGTTAGGTGGAATCCATCGATGATTGGGTCGAGGACCAGTGCGGCCGAACCGCCATGGCGGATACTAGTTGGGTGATCTCGACGATCGAAGGTGATCAGAAATGACGACCACGGATTGAATTTTGGGGCGACTGGCTCTACCGCGTAGACGTCCCTGAGTGCTCGCTTGCGCTCCCTTTTGGGGATGTGCGTAGCATATATCATGCTCATCGTTTTGACTTGAGGGGGAAATTTCTTCTGCCCCCCCCACCCGGTGTTTGGCTGCCGGGGCTCTTCGTCCTCGTCCTCACTTTGTGATCCCTTTTCTTTGTTTTCGGCATTTAACTTGCCAGCCTGTTTGAAAACCCAACAATCTCTGTGGGTGTGGTTGGCTTGTTTGTCTGGGGTGCCGTGTATCTGGCACAGACGGTCGAGTATGCGGTCCAGGGTGGAAGGTTCCTCACTGTTCCTTTTGTAGGGCTTCTTCCGTTGGCCGGACTTGGAGCTGCTGAATCCGGCATTCACTGTGGTGTCGTCATTGCTTCGGCGTTTGTGTCTATTGTGCCAGAGCTTGTCGGTGTTGTTCTTGGCCTCAGAGGGGCCTGCCTTGCTGGCTGTGTTTTTGCCTCAGGCCAGCCAGCTGTCCTCACCCACGCAAAAGCGGGTCATGAGTGCTGTGCGGGCTGCCATGGATTTCGGCTTTTCTTGGCCAAGGTGGCGGGCGAGCCATTCGTCACGGATGCTGTGTTTGAAGGCTGCTAGGGCTTCGGCGTCCGGACAGTCAACGATCTGTTCTTTTTGGTTAGGAACCTAGTCTAGAATTTTCTAGCTGATTCTCCAGATTGTTGAACTATGTGGCTTAAGTCATCGGCATCAGGTGGCCGGACATATGTACCTTGGAAGTTGTCAAGGAAGGCTTCTTCCAAGTCCTCCTAGCTGCCGATGGAGTTTTCAGGCAGGCTATTTAGCTAGTGTCGAGCTGGTCCTTTGAGCTTTAGTTGGAGGTATTTGATGTCGTGGAGGTCGTCTCCGCGGGCCATGTGGATGTGGAGAATAAAGTCCTCAATTCATACTGCGGGATCAGTTGTTCCGTCGTATGATTCAATATTGACGGGCTTGAACCCCTCGGGGAATTCGTGATCCAGCACCTCATCTGTGAAGCAGAGAGGGTGTGCGGCGCCTCTATAGCGGGCCGCGTCACGGCGCACCTCCGATGAAGTCCGTCTGCGGTTATTGGCCCGGGTGTGATTAAGTTTGTCACGTCCGAATAGGTAGCTGTCATCCCAAGTAGGGAAGCATCCTCACAATCCGTAGATTGATCTGGTGTGTTCTGCTCTACTGTCCAATTCCTGCCGAAGGTCGTATGTATGGTCTCGAGCTGGTCTGTCCCTGTGTTTGCGAGGCGGTGGGGTGGGCTGTTGTTCGGCCTGAGTTGCCGTTTTATCCCGACCGCGGGGTGGTCGGTCTGCCGCACTATCCCGACCGCGTGGTGGTCGGTCCGCATTGCACGAGGGAGGTATGGGATCCGGTGCCTCCTCATCGAACTGAGGTAGCAGTCTGCGTTTTGGGTAACTCTTGGCTGGGCGCTTGAGGCCGTATTCTTCGGCTACCAGGACATCGGTCCATCTATCAATGAGTAGGTCTTGATCTGCTTGGAGCTGCTGTTGCTTTTTCTTTACGCTTCTTGCAGTAGCTATGAGCTGGCGCTTAAAGCGCTCCTGCTCGAGGGGTGCCTCAGGCACGATGAAGTCCTCATTGCCAAGGCTCTCATCATCCTCGGAGGGTGGACGATAACTATCATCATCAGGGTCACTGGGCGTGGCCTGTTTATCAGGGTTAACTTGCTCGTTGTCTTGCTCCTCCTGGTCGGATGCGGCTCCAACAGGGTCTTCATTGTTTTCGGCGTCGCCCGGAGTACTGTTTTCTTCGCAGCCAGTGTTGCCATCTTTTGAGTGACAAGGCTTAGAGCGGCGTTTAGGATGCTGGCGCTTGGACTGTATCTCGGGGGGTTTATTCGCATCTGGCTCTTCTTTGTCGTCGCCAGATTGTGACACCCAAGTTTTTATTTGGATTTTTCAAAAAGATTTTTATTTGACTTGAGGGGAGTGATTTAAATTTTTCTTCAAGAGAACTCTCCCTCTCAAATAATTTTCTTTATGGCAAAAGTTTTATTTGGATTCACCCAAGATCTGTCTTTGGTCTTGGAGGTTCTTGCTTTTCATTTGGACTCAAGACAAAATGTTTTCATTTGGGGAAAATAACTTTTGAAAATCTCTTTGAAATTTGCACTATGGCTTTTGGAAAGTCCTTTGCCACTTTCAACAATTCCTTCTTGCCATGGCCTTAGTGCAAATCCTCTCTCCTAACCCTTCCCTCACCTTTGGATCATGATTTGCATCAAATCCAGCAAGTTGAACCTCCCCATGTGATTATTTCCGTTTAAATTCTATTCAAATAAATTTCTGTCTTCTCTTCTAGCTCTTGGAGATTTTCAAAGGAACACCACTTTCTGCTTGGACTTTTGTCCCCAAACCTTTTCCCCCTCCTAGTCCTTTGAACCCTCAACCTAGAACCATGAAGATCCACTAGTCTTCAGTTCAAAATTTTCAAACTACACTTGCTGCAAGTTTGGACCAGATTTGTCAAATTTGGTGAAATTCATTCAAAACCTTCTCCAAAAATTCCAAGTAAAATCATGCAGCCTCTAGGTGCATTGAGTGGTCACCTCACCAAGTTACAGCCCCAGAAAAATTTATCTCATGGCAAAATCTTTCTGTCGAACACCTGCAGTGCACTGTCTATGTCAAGTTCAGAAACTTCAGAGATTCAGTCAGTGGCCTGCTGTCGTTTTCTTCAGAGAAGGACGTCGATCTCGCCAGTACCACTACGTCGCCTTGCTCCTCGTCCCCTCCCCCTTGTTCCTGCACCGCACAAATGCCTGGCGCCTTGCGGGCATCGGCGACGAGCAGCAGAAGGTGCGCCGCCCCGTGACCGACGCCGGCGGCGGCTTTGTGGACGCCAGCGGGAGACACGGCGCCGACGACGCCACCCAGCGCCGCCCAAATCACCGGAGCTCGCCGCGTGGCCTTCCACTCCCCCGAACCCGCTGCCACTCTCGTCGTGAACCGCAGGGCACGGAGCGCGCTCTCTGCCGCCGTCGAGCCCGTGCGGTCACCTCACCGTGGACCGACGCCATTACGCCAAGACCGACTCCGTTTAGCTGTGGAATGACTCCAGTAACCTCCACTGTTGCTGCCTGGCCGCTCAAACCACCTACCAATCCACTGCTCCGCCGTAATCGCTCGCCGGAGATTCTCCGTTCACGGCCACCCCGTCGATCTGCCTATAAATAGAGGCCCCGAGCTTCAACTCCGAGCACCCACCATCCCTGCACTCCCCCTAGAGCACGCCTAGCCATTGGAAGAGCCCCGAGGAGGTCTCCTTCCTCGACTCCGGCCGCCGCGACCCGCCACGGGATCCAGCCCGATTCGCCCCCATGTGTGCTCCTTTGCCTCCATTCTCTTGCCAGTAGCTTCACCTTGCATCCCTTGTTCTGACCCGCGCCTCAATTCGTAGTTTGCAGCTCTCCACCGGAGTTCCCCATCCTCACCCGAGCCGCCGTCCGCCGGAGATAGTGTCGCCGTCGACGTGGTGCTCCCCGTTGGACGAGTCCACCACCCACCGATGCGGAAGAAGACGCTGAAGCTCTTGGTACCCTCCGTTTCTCCTAACTCGCCGTGGTTCGACGCCGGCCTCCACCGCAGTCTTCGGGCGCCGGCGAGCTTTTTAAACCTGACAGCTGGACCCCGCCTGTCAGCCTCTATTCTATTCTCCTTCGAACCGTTTTCTGTTGGCGCCTTCGGGCAAATACGTTTTCTCCTTTGCGCTTGCGCATTCCCAACCGAAGCGTTTTCTATTTTCTCAGTTAAAACCCTGGAACTTTTCTGTTTCATTACAGAAAGGTCCCTGGACAGAAACCTTTATAACTTTTTAATAAAAAGGTATTTTTGGGTGCTTCTTTTTCTGACAATCTTCAAATTCTGTCTCGTTTTTATGGGATTTATTTGTAAAATATTTGGCAAAGTTTCTGTGCATGTGTTGGTTTTCACGTTAGTATCCGTTTCGTGATTGCCGTAGGTTCCGGGAGAGGTGACGGAGCCACGAACTTCGCCGAGCTAGACTCCGACTTCTCCGAACCAGGCAAGCATGTTTTGAACATTTGATATGACAGGTGTTTTACATGTTCACGTGAGAGTTTTTGCGCGGCATATGAGTGTCGGTAAATACCTTGTTGCTTGTAAGGCAACGACCCAGTTGTTCCAAAGTCGCGATGATCTCTGATGAGAGATGGCCTAATCATGTGGTGACATGAAGGGCAGCAAGGTGGTACTGTTGTAGCATACCAGCCTTGCGTCATCCGACTTTCTCCGACGTTAACGTGGTTGGAGCCACATTATCGTTCTTTTTCCCGCATGTTCCATAGTTGCGATGATCTCTGATGAGAGATGGCCTAATCATGTGGTGACATGAAGGGCAGCAAGGTGGTACTGTTGTAGCATACCAGCCTTGCGTCATCCGACTACTCCTGACGTTAACGTGGTCGGAGCCACGTTGTCGTTCTTTCCCCCTTCCGTGCTACCACATGTCTCATTGCCAGGATGCGGTTTAGTAAGTTGGTAACCTCTTTCCGTGTACACACCAAACAGAGAGGCCGGGATGATGGTACCTTGGCCCAGGATTAAAGCCAGTCATCCGGTCAGGGGGCATGGGTGTTTCCGGTTGGGACCGAGAGGGGGGCACCCCCTTAAAGCGCGTGTATAGAAATTTGATCCCATGCTACGCGAGGTTGTAGCCTCCCCGTATCAAGGTTTTTCTTGAACGTTTCCGAGGGTGATCCCTGGCTTCGGAAGGTTGAATTGGGTGTGTACTGGTTAGACGTGTTTCTTCGAAAACACCGTAGACGGAACTAGTCCCCGTGACTACTGAAATCCGTTGGCTGTGGTTAAGTAAAAACTCTGCAGAGTCAACTCTTTCCAGATCATCGTATCCATGATCAAGTAATGAAAACATTATATCCATATCTATCCGCGTGGAAAACTTGACCCCGGTGAACAAGCTCAAGTGGTAAATCCAGATTTAATGTTATTTCTGTGGATGGACTAACTTATTAATTGTCTCATGCTTGTGATGATTTATGTTCCCGAACTGTTGTATTATTGAGCTGTGATATAAGCCCTTTATGTGACATCGCGCAGACGTCTGACCGAGGCGTGTTCTTGTTTCTTACTTTAAATATAAGCCCTTTATGTGATGTCGCTTAGACGTCCGACTGTGGCATGCACTGCCTTTATTTTCTATTATAAGCCCTTTATGTGGTGTCGCCCCGACACCCGACTGTGGCATTACTATTCTGCATTTTCCGCTCGAGGAGTCTTTCAGACACTCGTTTGGCACCAGCAATACTATTCTGCATTTTCCGCTCGAGGAGTCTTTCAGACACTCGTTTGGCACCAGCAATATTATTCCGCATTTTCCGCTCGAGGAGTATTTCAGACATTCGTTTGGCACCAGTATTACTATTCTGCAGTTTCCGCTCGAGGCGTCATTCAGACCCTCGCTTGGCACCCAGTATTTATCATCTCTATGTCTGAACGTACTGGTTAACTTGTTCTTATGCTTCATGTTTACATTTGTTATACCTTATGTCCGAACTGTCTTGCGAGTACTTTCATAGTACTCACCTGGCTTGTTGATTTGGCCAGATGTTGACGAAGGCGATCTCTTGGATGAAGAGTTCGATAGCATGTCCGACGCCTAGAGGAGTCCCAGTCAGTCCTGCGCGATCCCGGATATTGGTCACTTGTATTGTATACGCTTCCGCCACCCGCAATAAGTCTCCTCGAGCCTCACTCCGACGCTCGAAGAGCTGTAGTTTTCTGGAATCATATCACTCGCTTCGCGGTGATATTTCCACTACCGTTATTATCGTGAGTTAGTAGCTATGCCACCCTATCCGCCGTCTTGTTTATCGGCGTGCATGTAATAAATTGTTGGGCAGTCTCTGCTCAACCTTGTATTATATTTAGTACTCCTGGTATTTTTCTTCTGTGACCATGATATTGTCTACCAGTGAGAAGGAATTCTTCCTCGCTGGTCCGTAAAAGGGATTGGTCTCTCAATAATTATTTTATTGAAAAACCGGTCGTGACAAGCTTGGTACCAGAGCCAGGCTGACTGTAGGAAGCCACTAGGTGCGATCGCTAATCGGTTATTAGCGTCTTTTGTGCGTTTTCAGCATTTTGCAATTGTAGCTGTTTTCTGTTGGTCATCATAAATTTATGACATGACTACTCAGAATTTTTGCCTACTTTTGTAGATGGCTGGCAGCAGCTGTGAGAATCGAGTGTTCACCAACGTACCCGAGGGGTTTGTCAAGCTCCTCGCCTCCATCACCAAGCTCGCAATCGGGCCAGCAGCTCGCCCGGAGTTCACACTCTACCAGCACAAGCTCAGTGACGACGTGTCTATGCACCAAGCTGTGGTGCAATTCAAGGGAGGACGATCTGCAGCTCGCCACTTCCGTTTTGTGGGAAGGGCCATGCCTACAGAGAGGCATGCCATGCAGATGGCTGCCCGTGAGGCGATAGCCCGCCTTCGGGACGTCCTTCCTACGATGAAGACTCGTCGCTACCGCTACCTCCCATGCCATGTGCCATACACCAGCCACTATGCATTCGCCTGCCATCGGGTAGAGCGAGATGAAGCCATCGAGATGGTTGTGGAGTATCTCAAGGCTCTGGACGAGTCTTTCGACAACCTCGTGGACGATCATGTGGCTGCCCGCATGTACTTAGTCCGGGGCGGTCCTGCCAGCAGGAAGGAGCTTCTCCACACGGCGCCGCCTCTGACATTCGTCTCATCTTCAGCCTCGTATGCACCGGCCGTTTTGGCCACTGCTCGCCGTCTGCCTACCACTGAGGAGTTCGACCGAGTCATCGCTCCTACTCCAGTCAGAGCCGCACCGCCTGCCGCACCCGCTCTACCACCAGTCGCCCCCGCACCATCACCGCAGTGCAGCTTTACGCGCCAGGAGCCAGCTAGAGAGAAGGTGGAGGTTGACTCTCCTGGACCGCTGAGCCTTGCCATCGGCAAGGGGAAGGAGATCTTCACCATCTCCGACTGAGAGCGCCGAGTAGCCGCGTGATATGTCTGCTTGCATGATGTGCTGTTTTATCTGTACGCTAGTTTGTATTGGTGTGTTTGCTGCCTTCCGGAGTAGTACGCTAGTTTTAATAGCATGTCAGGATTGTGTACGCGCATCCTGAGTGCTGTATCGTGTATTTGCCTTTCGCATGTAAGGTTTATGTCAAGCAGTCCTTCTCCGTGCAAAATCGTTTATGTTTTCTTGAAAAACCTTAAGGTCTTTTAAATTGTTGCCTTTGCAAGATTTTTTTGTGCTACACAGTTTTCCTCATGGGTTTTGCAAATAATACCCCAGACTGGAAAAATGTCTCACCCGTGGACTCGCTCAATGCCCAATCAGCCAGAAGAGGTTTACGGGACACAGACCAGCAACAATTTCACTCAGGGTCAGTTCAGCCAACAAGACAGCGAAGCAGCACTGTCTCAAGTATGCCGTCTCTTCGAGCAAAGTAAGCAACAACACCAAGAGATGATGAACCATGTCATCAACATGGGAAACCACCGTGAACACTATCAACCACATTCCAAGTTATCTGAGTTACAGAAGACTCGCCCCTCAACTTTTGCTCACACCGATAGGCCGCTGGAAGCCGATGGTTGGCTTCGTGACATTGAAAGGAAACTGATTATTGCTCAGTGCTCAGATCACGAGAAGGTGCTTTATGCACCACACTACCTTTATGGTGCAGCCGCAGCATGGTGGGAAAACTTCCTACACATGCATCCCAGGGAACACAACATCACCTGGGAAGAGTTCAAGGAAGGCTTCCGTGGGGCACACATCCCCAAGAGCATCCTAAAGATCAAGAAGAGAGAGTTTGATGACCTGAAGCAAAGAGGCATGTCAGTGACAGAATACAATGGTCAGTTCACCCAGCTGTCTCGTTATGCCTACGACGAGCACATGACAGAAAGCAAGAAGATGGAAAAATTCCTGGACGGCCTGGCACCAGCACTAAGATGCCAACTGATTGTGCACACCTTTCCAGATTATAAGACTCTGGTGGACAAGGCCATCACCTTGGAGAATGAGCGCCGTAGTCTGGAAGATATCCGTAAGCGGAAGAGGGACAAGACGACTCTTGCCCGCAGCAACCGAGGCAAGACTGAGGTCCCAAGGACAGACGCAAGGAGATCCACGACTATTGATCAAAAGCCCGTCGGACAGTTTCATGCCAGGGACAAGGAGTACACATACCGGCCAGGGGTCACCTGCTATGCTTGTGGTCAAGAAGGGCATTATGCTAAACAGTGCCCAAAGCCGAGGAACTCGGCACCCAAGCCAAACAATGGTGGAAATAATCCAGCCCCCAAGCGCAACAATTTCAACTCCAACAACAACCACAGGAAGGGTCACCTGAACCATGTGACCAGGGAAGAAGCGCAGAATGCCCCAGACATCATGCTTAGTACCTGCCACAGTTTTGTTTGATTCTGGAGCTTCCCATTCGTTCGTTTCGAACAGTTTTGTTTTGCATCATGGTTTTCCGATACTTCCCTTGGAAAAATCTATGATCATCAAGTCCCCCGGAAGTAAGCAAATCGCTCAGGGTTACTGCCAAGGAGTGCTCATTGAGTTCGAAGGACTACAATTCCACGCGAATCTCATCGTGTTGGAGAGTAAAGGACTGGATGTCATTTTAGGGATGGACTGGTTGACCACCAACAAAGGATTCATTGACTGTTTCAATCGGACAGTGATTCTCACACACCATCACGGCAAGACAATAAGAGTCTCCGCTCAAGTAAGGCCACGATCACAGCAGCCAAAACTGAAGAAAATGGACACTGCAGAACTGGGAAAAGTTCCAGTGGTATGTGAGTTTCCTGATGTGTTCCCTGAAGAACTACCAGGCATGCCACCAGACCGAGAGATCGAATTCAGCATTGAACTAGCACCTGGCATCGCTCCCATCTATAAGAAGCCGTATAGAATGGCACCCTCGGAATTGGTGGAGTTGAAGAAGCAGATAAAGGAATTATTGGACAAAGGGTTTATACGAGCCAGCTCCTCACCATGGGGTTCGCCTGTGTTGTTCGCCAAGAAGAAGGATGGGACACTGAGACTGTGTATAGACTATCGAGCCCTCAATATGGTCACCATCAAAAACAAATATCCGATGCCACGGATAAATGATTTGTTTGACCAGCTCGCTCAAGCCAAGGTATTCTCAAAAATTTATTTGAGATCGGGATATCACCAACTGAAGGTACGGACGGAAGATATTCCCAAGACAGCTTTCACTTCCAGATATGGGTTATACGAGTTCACAGTGATGCCTTTTGGACTAACGAACGCCCCCGCATATTTCGTCCACCTCATGAACAAAGTGTTCATGAAATTCATGGACAAATTTGTGGTGGTATTCATTGACGATATTCTGGTTTACTCAAGGACACCAGAAGAGCATGCTGAGCACCTCAGGATTGTTTTGGGAGAATTGAGGAAACATCAGTTGTACGCCAAATTTAGCAAGTGCGAATTTTGGCTAAGACAAGTTGGTTTCTTAGGCCATATACTGAACCAAGAAGGCGTGGCCGTAGACCCAGAAAAAGTCAAGGCCATACTAGACTGGAAGCCACCCGCCAACGTTACTGATGTGCGGAGTTTCCTAGGAATGGCCGGATATTACAGAAGATTTATTGAAGGATTCTCCACTGTGGCAAAACCTATAACACAGTTGCTCAAGAAGGACAAGAAATTTGTATGGACGGAAGCATGTGAGCAGAGCTTCCAAGAACTCAAGAAGAAGCTGACAACCGCACCGGTCTTAACTGTGCCTGACATACACAAGAGTTTTGAAGTTTATTGTGACGCATCCCGAAAAGGTCTCGGATGCGTACTAATGCAAGATGGCAAAGTTGTCGCATATGCCTCCAGGCAGCTGCGAAAACATGAGGAAAATTACCCAACACATGATCTGGAGCTAGCAGCAGTCATACATGCACTCAAGGAGTGGAGGCACTTTCTGTTGGGAAATCGCTGTGAAATATATACGGACCATAAGAGCCTCAAATATATTTTCACACAGCCGGAGCTGAATTTACGCCAACGACGCTGGTTGGAACTGGTCAAGGACTATGACGTCGGTATTCACTACCACCCAGGGAAAGCAAATGTAGCGGCCGATGCCCTTAGTCGAAACCCCAGCCCGGACAATGACGGTCAACAAAATTTGAGGCCTGAGTTTCAGCGAGAATTTGCTAGGCTCAACATGATGTTAGTCTCTGAGGGCACCGTATCAAATCTGGAGATACAACCCACCCTGGTGGAACGAATTAAGAAGGCTCAACGGGGACATCCCAGCATCGAAGGCATAAAGAAGAAAATGAACCTTGGTAAGGCTTCAGAGTTCGTCACAGACAGTGAAGGAACATTATGGTACGGAGATAGACTTTGCGTACCTAACGTTGAGGAACTCAAGCAACAGATCTTGACGGAAAGCCACACCGCTCCATACTCGATCCACCCTGGAGGAACCAAAATGCACAAGGACATTCAGGAAAGATTTTGGTGGCACGGTATGAAAAGAGATATAGCCACATTCATTGCTTGTTGCGATTCATGTCAGCGCATCAAGGCCGAGCACCAAAAGCCAGCAGGGCTACTCCAGCCAAATAGGATACCGGAGTGGAAATGGGATGAAATAGGAATGGACTTCATTATCGGATTACCCCGATCACAACGCGGAAATGACGCCATATGGGTCATCACAGGCCGACTAACCAAGGTTGCTCATTTCATTCCCGTGAAGACTACCTACTCCGCACAAAGGCTGGCCAAACTTTATCTCTCCCATATAGTTTGTTTGCATGGAGTCCCAAAGACTATAATATCAGGCCGAGGCACCCAATTCGTCTCCAAATTTTGGGATCACCTACAACAAGCTCTGGGCACGCAACTAGCTTTCAGTACAGCTACCACCCTCAGACTGATGGACAAACGGAACGTGTAAACCAAATCCTAGAGGATATGCTAAGAGCCTGTGTGCTCACCTATGGATCCAGTTGGGAAGAGAGTTTGCCGTATGCCGAATTTGCTTACAACAACAGTTACCAAACCAGCTTGCAAATGGCACCCTTTGAAGCACTGTACGGACGAAGGTGTCGTACCCCACTGAATTGGTCAGAAACAGGTGACAGCCGTATCTTCAGCCCAGACATGCTTAAAGAGGCCGAGGAGAAAGTTAAACAAATCAGGGACAGACTCAAGACAGCACAGAGCCGACAAAAGAGCTACTATGATCAGAAGCATCGTGAGGTCAGCTTTGAACCCGGTGATTCCGTATACCTCTGAGTATCTCCTATGAGGGGTCTGCAACGGTTCAAAATTAAGGGGAAGCTAGCCCCAAGATTTATTGGACCATTTTGTGTAAAGGCACGAAGAGGCACAGTAGCCTACCAACTAGACCTACCCAAGGAGCTGTCAAACGTCCATGACGTATTCCACGTCTCATAATTGAGGAAATGTGTGAGTAACCCGGAGAAGCATGTACCTCATGAGAACATTGATATGCAACCAGATCTCACCTACAGAGAAAGACCAGTAAAAATATTGGAAGAGTCTGAAAGAAGGACCCGTCAGAAAACGACGAAATTTTTCAGGGTTCGGTGGAGCAACCACACTGAGGATGAAGCTACATGGGAAAGGGAAGATTTCCTCCGGGCAGAGTATCCATATCTATTTGAGGATCAGCAGAAATCTCGCGGACGAGATTTTTCCTAAGGGGGTAGGTGTTGTGACACCCAAGTTTTTATTTGGATTTTTTAAAAAGATTTTTATTTGACTTGAGGGGAGTGATTTAAATTTTTCTTCAAGAGAACTCTCCCTCTCAAATAATTTTCTTTATGGCAAAAGTTTTATTTGGATTCACCCAAGATCTGTCTTTGGTCTTGGAGGTTCTTGCTTTTCATTTGGACTCAAGACAAAATGTTTTCATTTGGGGAAAATAACTTTTGAAAATCTCTTTGAAATTTGCACTATGGCTTTTGGAAAGTCCTTTGCCACTTTCAACAATTCCTTCTTGCCATGGCCTTAGTGCAAATCCTCTCTCCTAACCCTTCCCTCACCTTTGGATCATGATTTGCATCAAATCTAGCAAGTTGAACCTCCCCATGTGATTATTTCCATTTAAATTCTATTCAAATAAATTTCTGTCTTCTCTTCTAGCTCTTGGAGATTTTCAAAGGAACACCACTTTCTGCTTGGACTTTTGTCCCCAAACCTTTTCCCCCTCCTAGTCCTTTGAACCCTCAACCTAGAACCATGAAGATCCACTGGTCTTCAGTTCAAAATTTTCAAACTACACTTGCTGCAAGTTTGGACCAGATTTGTCAAATTTGGTGAAATTCATTCAAAACCTTCTCCAAAAATTCCAAGTAAAATCATGCAGCCTCTGGGTGCATTGAGTGGTCACCTCACCAAGTTACAGCCCCAGAAAAATTTATCTCATGGCAAAATCTTTCTGTCGAACACCTGCAGGGCATTGTCTATGTCAAGTTCAGAAAGTTCAGAGATTCAGTCAGTGGACTGCTGTCGTTTTCTTCAGAGAAGGACGTCGATCTCGCCAGTACCACTGCGTCGCCTTGCTCCTCGTCCCCTCCCCCTTGTTCCTGCACCGCACGAACGCCTGGCGCCTTGCGGGCGTCGGCGACGAGCAGCAGAAGGTGCGCCGCCCCGTGACCGACGCCGGCGGCGGCTTTGTGGATGCCAGCGGGAGACACGGCGCCGACGACGCCACCCAGCGCCGCCCAAATCACCGGAGCTCGCCGCGTGGCCTTCCACTCCCCCGAACCCGCTGCCACTCTCGTCGTGAACCGCAGGGCGCGGAGCGCGCTCTCTGCCGCCGTCGAGCCCGTGCGGTCACCTCACCGTGGACCGACGCCATTACGCCAAGACCGACTCCGTTTAGCTGTGGAATGACTCCAGTAACCTCCACTATTACTGCCTGGCCGCTCAAACCACCTGCCAATCCACTGCTCCGCCGTAATCGCTAGCCGGAGATTCTTCGTTCACGGCCACCCCGTCGATCTGCCTATAAATAGAGGCCCCGAGCTTCAACTCGAGCACCCACCATCCCTGCACTCCCCCTAGAGCACGCCTAGCCACTGGAAGAGCCCCGAGGAGGTCTCCTTCCTCGACTCCGGCCGCCGCGACCCGCCACGTGATCCAGCCCAATTCGCCCCCGTGTGTGCTCCTCCGCCTCCATTCTCTTGCCAGTAGCTTCACCTTGCATCCCTCGTTCTGACCCGCGCCTCAATTCGTAGTTTGCAGCCCTCCACCGGAGTTCCCCATCCTCACCCGAGCCGCCGTCCGCCGGAGATAGTGTCGCCGTCGACGTGGTGCTCCCCGTTGGGCGAGTCCACCACCCACCGACGCGGAAGAAGAAACTGAAGCTCTTGGTACCCTCCGTTTCTCCTAACTCGCCGTGGTTCGACACCGGCGTCCACCGCAGTCTTCGGGCGCCCGCGAGCGTTTTAGACCTGACAGGTGGACCCTGCCTGTCAGCCTCTATTCTATTCTCCTTCGAACCGTTTTCTGTTGGCGCCTTCGGGCAAATACGTTTTCTCCTTTGCGCTTGCGCATTCCCAACCGAAGCATTTTCTGTTTTCTCAGTTAAAACCCTGGAACTTTTCTGTTTCATTATAGAAAGGTCCCTGGACAGAAACCTTTATAACTTTTTAATAAAATGGTATTTTTGGGTGATTCTTTTTCTGACAATCTTCAAATTTTGTCTAGTTTTTTATGGGATTTATTTGAAAAATATTTGGCAAAGTTTCTGTGCATGTGTTGGTTTTCACGTTAGTATCTGTTTCGTGATTGCCGTAGGTTCCGGGAGAGGTGACGGAGCCGTGAACTTCGCCGAGCTAGACTCCGACTTCTCCGAACCAGGCAAGCATGTTTTGAACATTTGATATGACAGGTGTTTTACATGTTCACGTGAGAGTTTTTGCGCGGCATATGAGTGTCGGTAAATACCTCGTTGCTTGTAAGGCAACGACCCAGTTGTTCCAAAGTCGCGATGATCTCTGATGAGAGATGGCCTAATCATGTGGTGACATGAAGGGCAGCAAGGTGGTACTGTTGTAGCATACCAGCCTTGCGTCATCCGACTTTCTCCGACGTTAACGTGGTTGGAGCCACGTTATCGTTCTTTTTCCCGCATGTCCCATAGTTGCGATGATCTCTGATGAGAGATGGCCTAATCATGTGGTGACATGAAGGGCAGCAAGGTGGTACTGTTGTAGCATACCAGCCTTGCGTCATCCGACTACTCCTGACGTTAACGTGGTCGGAGCCACGTTGTCGTTCTTTCCCCCTTCCGTGCTACCACATGTCTCATTGCCAGGATGCGGTTTAGTAAGTTGGTAACCTCTTTCCATGTACACACCAAACAAAGAGGCCGGGATGATGGTACCTTGGCCCAGGATTAAAGCCAGTCATCCGGTCACGGGGCATGGGTGTTTCCGGTTGGGACCGAGAGGGGGGGCACCCCCTTAAAGCGCGCGTATAGAAATTTGATCCCATGCTACGCGAGGTTGTAGCCTCCCCGTCTCAAGGTTTTTCTTGAACGTTGCCGAGGGTGATCCCTGGCTTCGGAAGGTTGAATTGGGTGTTTACTAGTTAGACGTGTTTCTTCCAAAACACCGTAGACGGAACTAGTCCCGGTGACTACTGAAATCCGTTGGCTGTGGTTAAGTACAAACTCTGCAGAGTCAACTCTTTCCAAATCATCGTATCCATGATCAAGTAATGAAAACTTTATATCCATATCTATCCGCGTGGAAAACTTGACCCCGGTGAACAAGCTCATGTGGTAAATCCAGATTTAATGTTATTTCTGTGCATGGACTAACTTATTAATTGTCTCATGCTTGTGATGATTTATGTTCCCAAACTGTTGTATTATTGAGCTGTGATATAAGCCCTTTATGTGACGTCGCGCAGACGTCCGACTGAGGCGTGTTCTTGTTTCTTACTTTAAATATAAGCCCTTTATGTGATGTCGCTCAGACGTCCGACTGTGGCATGCACTGCCTTTATTTTCTATTATAAGCCCTTTATGTGGTGTCGCCCCGACGCCCGACTGTGGCATTACTATTCTGGATTTTCCGCTCGAGGAGTCTTTCAGACACTCGTTTGGCACCAGCAATACTATTCTGTATTTTCTGCTCAAGGAGTCTTTCAGACACTCGTTTGGCACCAGCAATATTATTCCGCATTTTCCGCTCGAGGAGTCTTTCAGACACTCGTTTGGCACCAGTATTACTATTCTGCAGTTTCCGCTCGAGGCGTCATTCAGACCCTCGCTTGGCACCCAGTATTTATCATCTCTATGTCTGAACGTACTGGTTAACTTGTTCTTATGCTTCATGTTTACATTTGTTATACCTTATGTCCGAACTGTCTTGCGAGTACTTTCATAGTACTCACCTGGCTTGTTGATTTGGCCAGATGTTGACGAAGGCGATCTCTTGGATGAAATGTTCGATAGCGCGCCCGACGCCTAGAGGAGTCCCAGTCAGTCCTGCGCGATCCCGGATATTGGTCACTTGTATTGTATACACTTCCGCCACCCGCAATAAGTCTCCTCGAGCCTCACTCCGACGCTCGAAGAGCTGTAGTTTTATGGAATCATATCACTCGCTTCGCGGTGATATTTCCACCACCGTTATTATCGTGAGTTAGTAGCTATGCCACCCTATCCGCCGTCTTGTTTATCGGCGTGCATGTAATAAATTGTTGGGCAGTCTCTGCTCAACCTTGTATTATATTTAGTACTCCTGGTATTTTTCTTCTGTGACCATGATATTGTCTACCAGTGAGAAGGAATTCTTCCTCGCTGGTCCGTAAAAGGGATTGGTCTCTCAATAATTATTTTATTGAAAAACAGGTCGTGACACAGATCCTTTAGGTGTATCAACCATGTACACATCGTACGAAGAGGTGGCCATCCAATGTCCAATGAATGGCGGGTCTTGGCCTTGCTCCTTGTCAGCATCATCGTCCATACCGTCGATGTCTTCGGAGCCATAATCGAGCTCGTCGGTTAAGTCCTCGATGGTAGCTATGAAGTGGGTGGCGGGCGGGAAGCAAACTTCCCCATCATCAGCATCTAACTCGAACCGAACATAGTTCGGCTGCGAGTCCTTCTCCAAGGACAAACTCTTTAAATAGTTCAGCACATCGCCCAAAGGTGAGCGCTGGAAAACGTCTGCGACGCTGAATTCGAAGATCGATAATCGATCTAGCTCGGTGTCCACAGGCGTACACGGTCCGGAACTTATAGCCGGAGATGAGTCCGAAGTTCTGTTGACGCGAATATCGCAGGGTGTTGAGTCCGTGTGCGGCTCCAATGCCGCGGACTCTATGGCTTTGGATGGCACGATCTGCTCTAGTTCTAGGGCCGTTGCAGCAACAGGAACCATCTCCTGGATTTGATACGATGACAGATTTAAGTCATGTTCATCGGGGCGAGGGGGAGCGATCGCCGCGGTCTCGAACCCATTGAAGATCAAGTCTCCACGGATATCCGCGACGTAGTTCAAGCTTCCAAATCTGACCTGATGGCCAGGGGCGTAGCTACCGACTTGCTCCAGATGGCCAAGCGAGTTGGCCCGCAGTATGAAGCCGCCGAACACAAAAATCTGCCCAGGGAGGAAGGTTCCTCCTTGGACAGCGTCATTATCGACGATTGAAGGGGCCATCGAACCTTTTGTCGACGGCACAGTGGAACTCTCAATGAAAGCACCAATGTCGGTGTCAAAACCGGCGGATCTCGGGTAGGGGGTCCCGAACTGTGCGTCTAGGATGGATGGTAACAGGAGACGGGGGACACGATGTTTACCCAGGTTCGGGCCCTCTCTATGGAGGTAATACCCTACTTCCTGCTTGATTGATCTTGATGAATATGAGTGTTACAAGAGTTGATCTACCACGAGATCGCAATGGCTAAACCCTAGAAGTCTAGCCTATATGACTATGGTAATGTGTATATCCTTTCCGGACTAACCCCTCCGGTTTATATAGACACTGGGGGGATCTAGGGTTTACATAGAGTCGGTTACATAAGAAGGAATCTTCATAATCGGTCGCGAAGCTTGCCTTCCACGCCAAGTAGAGTCCAAACCGGACATGGGTACAATCTTTGGCCTTCATGTCTTCACAGCCTATCAGTCCGGCCCAATGGATAACAGGCCGGACGCCCGAGGACCCCTTAGTCCAGGACTCCGTCAGTGCACGCTTTGAAGATCTGGAGACACTATCTGATTGGAAAGAAGTGCCAGATATTCAGCGATCATAAGAGTCTCAAGTATATATTCACTCAGCCCGATTTGAACCTTCGACAGCGAAGATGGCTCGAATTGGTTAAGTACTACGATCTCGGGATAAATTATCACCCGGGCAAAGCTAATGTGGTGGCTGACGCCCTTAGCCACAAACCAACCAACCTTAATGCGCTAATGGATTCACTGCCTCCTGAGCTATGAAGAAATCATGCAGCTCAATTTGGTAATCACCGACGCCTATCTTGCCAATATATTGGAAGTTGCTCCTACTCTCGGAGAAGAAATCCGCAGCGCGCAAGCGAATGATGAGAGGTTAAAAATATATGTTCAGAAGATGCACCAAGGGCGTGCACCGGACTTCTCTATGGATCAGCAAGGTTCGCTAAGATTCTGAGGAAGACTTTGCATACCCAACCAAGGAAGTCTGAAGAAGAAAATATTGGCAGAAGCGCATGAAGCACCCTACTCAATTCATCCCGGTGGTACCAAAATTGATGAGGACCTTCGTCGGGTATTTTGGTGGGATGGAATGAAGAAAGACATCGCATACTTTGTGGCCTGTTGCGACATATGCAACAAGGTAAAGGCGGAACACCAAAAACCCGCCGGACTCCTCCAACCTCTGCCGGTATCCCAATGGAAATGGGATGATATCTGCATGGATTTCATCACCGGACTACCAAGGTCTCATCGAGGAAACGACGCAATATGGGTCATAGTGGACACCTTAACAAAGGTGGCACACTTCCTTCCTATCCGGACCACATACCGTGCAAATCAACTTGCACAGCTGTATGTATCAAGAATCGTCAGTCTGCATGGAGTACCCAAGACTATCACCTCTGACAAGGGATCTCTCTTCACCTCCGCATTTTGGTCCCGACTACATCAAGCCTTGGGGACCGCTTTGAAATACAGCATGACTTATCATCCTTAGACAGATGGACAGACTGAGCGAGTAAATCAAACACTCGAACATATGCTCCGGGCATGTACATTGGCCCAAGGGACCAAGTGGGAAGACTGTCTGCCCTACGCCGAGTTTTCCTACAACAACAGTTTCCAAGCCAGCTTAAAGATGTCACCCTATGAAGCCATGCATGACCAGAAATGCCGCACCCCATTGAACTGGTCTCAAACCGGAGACAGCCGCATTTTCGGGACTGACTTAATGCTCGAAGCGGAGAAGCAAGTCAAGGAAATCCGCGACAGACTGCAATTGGCCAAATCTCGACAGAAGAGCTACCATGATGCCAAACATCGTCAGATCAGCTTCGAACCCGGAGAACACATATATCTCCGAGTCACCCCCATGAAAGCAGTCAACAGGTTTTAGACCCACGGAAAATTGGCACCCAGATATATCGGTCCATTCCCCATCATGGCCAAAGTTGGTACGGTTGCACATCAGTTGGAATTGCCACCAGAACTGTCAAAAGTACACAACGTGTTTCACGTATCACAGCTAAGAAGATGTATCTCCCCACCGGAGAAAAGGACTAATATGGCCGAGATAGAATTGGCTAAGGATTTGACTTATGAGGAAAAGCCAATCAGAATATTGGATTAGACAGAAAGGGTCACTCGCAGCAAAGAAATAAGGTTTTACAAGGTTCAGTGGAAACACCACACCGAAGAGGAAGCGACCTGGGAAAGAGAGGAATTTTTAAGGACTGCATATCCAGAATGGTTTTCCCAAGCAACCGAATCACTAGGACGAGATTCATCTTAAGTGGGGGAGGTTTGTGACAGCCTGGATTTTGCCTTCTCTCTTTTTCCGGACTTGCCTTCTCTCTCTTTTCCGAACTTGGTTTATATCATGGTTTTTCCCCTGACTTGGTTTGGTTTCTGAATCAACTCAAATGGACTTGTCACTTGGGCATATCCTTGACTTTCACCCAAGTGACCTATCTACTTTATTCCTCTGATAAATTTCCAAAATAATCAAATGAATATTTTTCATAAAAGAAAAATATGCATTTCTCTCTCTGAAACTCACTTCAGAAACTTGTGCTCCAAAGCAACCTCAATTTTTCTTGCTCAGAAAAATCTGAGATAATTCCTGAATATTCTTAGAACCTTGGCACACCTTCCCATGCAAAAATATATTTGCTGTAGAAAATCATTTCTATTCTTGCCCAAACTTTCAGTTTGTACAGCAAGTACATTTTTCCTTGAGCTTTTAGCCTTCATATATCTTGAGCTTAAACACCCTCCTAAGAAACCCTAAACCCCAGGAGATCAGCCCTAATGGCCTTCTAGAAGGTGGCCAAACTTGGCGACCAAGTTTCTGGTCAGAAACTTGCCAGCTTAGTTGAGTCCAATCCGGTCGGCCTGGGTATGAACCATCACCTCTCCTAGACTAAACACTACACGGACGAACGCGTAGACAAGGTTTGGCCGCTCCTGGGCGTCGTTTTGACCATGCTAGCTTGGTGACCGCGCGAGGACACGACGCCTGGCAGCGTCTCGACCCGCTCTGGCTGGCGCCTTCCCCCTCTGTTTCGTGCGTGCTCGTTCCAGCGCTCGCCGACGACTGCCGCGCCGCGCCACAAGCCCCGACCCATCACCCTTGACCGCTCCCTGGCACTTGCCGACGCCGGAGCCGCCGCAGCAAGCACAGGCACGTCGTGGCCAAAACGCCACAGTGCGCGCGTGCGCTTGTCCACTTCCCCAACCGCCTCCTGTGCTCGTCCGTGAGCGTGGGCAAGCTCCTGCGTTGACGCTGAGCGTTTGCCCCCTCGCCTTGGATCTTCTCGTCGTTGTTCGCCGCGTGTCCAGAGAGCTCCAGCGGCGACACGTTCCCCCCTTGCTCCGGCTATATAAAGCGACCCCGCCTCGAATCCTAGCCAAGCACCACTCCACACCACCCCCACGAACACGTAGAACGACCCTAGCTCGGTCGGGCAGGCCTCTGGCCGTCGCCCCGACCAGAGGACTCCGGCGAGCCCCGAAGGCCAGCCGCCGCTCTCCGGGGCCTCTCGAGCTCAAGCAACTGCTTGAGCGGGGCCTTGGTGGTCTGTTGGTGCTGCCTGGACGCCGCGGAGTCCTCGGAGCCGCCCCTAGCCATCGTCTTCAACCTCTCCGGCGAAACCCGTCCGCCACCGTAGCTTGGGAGCTCAACCACGAGCAGCTCCGTCCACTCCACGCCAAGCCACAGGTACGGGCAGGTACGCCACGAGCCCCGCTTCAATCCTATCCCTCTAGCCTAGCCCCAAACCCCCTCGTCGCCGGCGTGAGCTCCGGCAAAGCTCCACCTCTCTTTGATATCGCTCGCTCCCTGTCGGGTGGTTGGTGGGACATATGCCAACGGATGGCTTATCATTGTTGTTGCCAATAAGACGTCGCCGGTGCCTGGAAACGGGATGAGGCGAAGACATGCACGCCCGCGGATCTTACCCAGGTTCGGGGCTCTCCGAGGAGATAACACCCCTAGTGCTACTCTGCGGGGTCTCCGCATGATCACTAGATCGGTGAAAGTAGCTACAATTGCTCCTAGAGCTGTTGGGTTCAAGGGAGAAGAAGAAGAAGGCTAGCTCTCTCTTCTCTCTATCTGTAGTGTGTCTGCTATGCTTAGAAGCCAACCCTTTGCATGGGTGCTCCGGGGGGTTTATATAGGCCTACCCCCCGGGGGTACAATGGTAATCCGGCTGGGCACTGGTCCCAGCCGTCAGTGTCTACGCTCGCCGGCTTCTCCACCGGCTGTTGGGTCCCGCCGACTGGGGGGTCCCGCCAGCTGCCGGCTTCTTGGTCGACAGGCCGGCCCCACTGCCCAGGGTCTTGTCGGCGGCTGCTTACTGTAGCCTCGTCTCTGATGACGAGGGCTTTGTCGAGATAAGCGTGGCTACAGTGGGCCGCCTCGGGGGCTCTCACTGCAGCCTTACCTCGTCTTGTCTCCTTAATGGGGCTCCTACTTCGAGGAAGGGAGTAGCCGGCTTCTGGGGGCCGGCTACGCCCTTGGCCGACTTGGAAAGGCCGGGCCGCCTTCACGGCTCTCTCTGGCTGAAGGGGCCCGCCTCCCGTGGGCCGTACGGGAGTCTGTCGTGGATGACGTTGAGGCCAGCATGGCTACAGTGCCAAGCCACACGGGAAGAGGCCGTCCCGTACGGCCTCCTGTAGCCATGCCCGCCTCGGGCTTCGGGGGTAGTGGGCCGCACTGTGGCCACACCCCGTCTTGTCTCCCTTATGAGGGAGTAGCTTTGGTGGTTGTGGTCTCGGCCGGCTTCTTGGAGTCGGCGCTCTTTGAGGCCGGCTTCTTGGAGTCGGCCACCCCACGGTGGTCTTTGGGAGGGAGGTCGCTTGCGGCTGGGCCGCCTTCTGTGAGTCGGCTTCAGAGGTAGCCGGCCAGGGAAGGGGGTCCAATGCCTGGAGCATCTGGGAGGCCCAAAGGCCTGATGATTTTTTTGAAGAACCAGGGGTAGTCGGTTAGGCTACCCGTGGCCATTTACTCCGACAGTAGTCCCCGAAGCTGATTGGGCTTCGAGGTTGAGTAGCAGTTGAGAAGCTCGATCAGCTTCCCATCTTAGCAAGCCGGCAGCTGGGAGCCGGCCTTGGTCAGGCGTGCCGCCTGGGTCGAAATCTTCCAAAGTCGGAGGGCGGGAGCCCGCCAGTGCGTGCACTGGGCCGCGGGCCGGCCACTGGCCGTCTGCGAACCACGTGGCCCTTCTTGGCCGGAAAGCCTGCCAGCCCACGCGCGTGACGGGACGTCGCGGCAGGGAGGGGGCCCGCCACATCCGCGCCCTGGCCCAGGCGCGGATTGTCTACATCCCGAAACCGCCCGCACGTCCCGTGCTGCAGTTTCGGCTCGCATTTATGCGCAATAATCGCGAGGCGTGGGGGGAGTGGGTGCAGGTAATCCCACGACTCCCCCCATGTTCGGCTTCCCCGGTCCTGCCTTGTGAAGCTATAAGTAGGGGGAGGTGGAGGGCGGCAGGCCCTCGCACGCTCCTCCTACCTCCACCATCTTCTTCGCTCTCCCGTTCTTGCGACAGCACCTCGCCGCCGCGCTCTTCCACTACGCGTTCCTCCGCCGCCGTGCTTGTTTTCGCCATGCCTCCGGCCACGGAGCAGCATGGCGGGGATTGGGATGGCTCCAACGTCCACGACGACCACGTCGAGTTCCTCCGCAACACGCGGCGGCTGCCCAGTGCGGACAAGGTGGAGGTCCGCCTCGCGCCGGCGAAGGAAATCACGCCGGAGCCGCAGGAGGGCGAGTGGGTGGTCTTCCGCTCGCACTTCTTGCGCGGCATCGGCCTTCCAGTGAGCGCCTTCTTCCGCTCCTGGCTCGAATTCTATCAGCTCCAGCCGCACCACCACACCCCGAATGCGGTGGTGCTGCTGTCGGCCTTCGTCACCCTGTGCGAGGGCTACCTTGGCGTCCTCCCCACCCTCGAGCTCTGGGGGGAGTTCTTCCAGTCCAAGATGGGCACGCGCATGCAGGGCGTGTCGGCTCAGACTGGCGCCTTCATCGCGTCGCGGAGGTCGGTCACCGACAACCCCTTCCCCGTCATCCCGCTGATCCAATCGGTGAAGAAGTGGCAGAAGTCGTACTTCTACGTGCGGAACATCGCCCCACGGGGCGACTACATCAACCTGCCGGCTTACGTAGCCGGCCCACCGGCGGGCAGGCGGCCCCAGTGGTCCTTCCGGGCTGTGACTCTGACGCCGGCCGGGTCCGCAGCCGTCGCCCGAGTGCGAGTGATGACCCAGTCGGAGGGTTTGACGGGGTCTGACCTTCTGGCCGCCTTCGTCACACGCCGGGTTCTTCCGCTCCAGAGCCGTCCTCATCTGATCTGTCAGATGAGCAGCCAGCTCGATCCGAGCCGGATGTGCACCAAGGACATGCCTCACGAGGAGGTCGCCTATATGGTGAACTACCTTGCGAATTGCAAGCTCTCCGAAGAGTGGCAATTCGGCAAGGAGCCATACAGCCGAGCCAATCCACCGCCCACGGTATGCTCTCCCTGTGTCTTCTTTTTCTCTCAACTTCGTTGCCGAGTTCCTCTTGGCCGACTCTAACTTAGTCGGCTTGTTCTTTGACAGAGTCCTCTTCTCCGGCCGGCCGGCGGGACAGACACGGAGCGTCGATTCGTCCCCGACCGGATGGAACACGATCTGGAGGACCCCAACCTGGGGGCGGCCGGCATGGACGACAACATCGAGCCGGGTGGCGGCCAAGCCGGCGTCGAAGCAGGCGGCTCCGGGCTTGGAGTCACCTTCGACGACTGGCCGGACGACGACGAAGCCGAGGTCGCCCCGCGCCGCCAGCCGGCTTCTGGGCGTGGCGCGGGCTCCTCCGCTGGACCGCCTGCTCGGGGCGGAGGGCAGAAGCGTCGCGCCGCCCAGGGTCTGTTTGGCAGTCGGACGAAAAAACCCAGGGGCGGGGCGGCCGCCACCAGGCGGGAAGAGGCGGCCACGAAGGCGGCTCGCTTCCGCAAGGCGGTGAAGCAACCGCAGACCGTGTCGGCTTAAGTCCGAATTTTTCTTTGTGTACTCTTTTTCTTTCTTTTCTTTGGTGGTTCCTGAAACCTTGTCTTTTTTCTCCAAATGATCAGAGCTCCGTTGTCGCTTCAGCGGGCGGCTGCCGGCTCCGTCGTCGAGTCGCCAAGGGGGTCTGGGAGTACCACTCGCCGCGTGGACCCCCGTGCCGATCTTCAGGAGGCGACAGAACGGAACGCGCGGGAGGCGCGGGCGGAACGGGAGGCGCGAGAGGCGGAGGCACGGAAGGCGGCCGCCGCTCAGGTGGCTCTGGAGGAGGAGGTGGCGAAGGTGCTCGCCGACGCTGCTGCCAGGGCCCAAGCGGAGGCTGCAGCTGCAGAAGCAGCGGGGGAGGTCTTGATGGTCACCCCTCTGCGCGTTGCGGCGCCGGGTTCCATGGAGCCCTCGCCAGAAGAAGCCAGCCGCGACCAGCCAGGGCCGGGAAGAGATGACGTCGTCATCCTGGAGAGGGCGCCGGTGCCGACCCCGCCGACTGGGGCGGCTCAAGGCGGCCGGCCAGATCAGCCGCCTACATAGTCGGCGGGGGGCAAGCCGGCTGTGAGGACTGAGATGGCGGTCCGGATGCCGCCGAGCCGGCGCGCGGGGAAGGCCGCGTCGGAGCCACAGAAGGCCGCGTCGGAGCCACAGCCGGCCGTGGGCTCCAGCTCGTTGGCCCAGGATGCGGAGGCGGCTAGCGCAACCTCAGGGTGGACGCCAGGCGGAGGGACGGCCGTGATGAACGTGGCTGTGCAGGATGTCCGGACCCATCTCCAGGGCCAAGCCGTGGCGCTGAGGCAGTTTACCGATGAGTTTCTCGCCACACGGGCGGCCATCCGGGTTAGTCTTCCCATCTAGCTTCTCTTGATCTTGATTTCTTCCGTGGGGGTGCGTCAGCGCACCCACTGGGTGTAGTCCCCGAGTTCCGAGTCGGCTGCTGAGCAGGCGGCTTGGAACTCCTTGGAGGATTTGCCTTTGCTATTCTTGTTCTTACTCCGATCTTCTGTCTATTTTGCAGGACTACCACAATCTTCGTGCGGCCGCCTTCAATCCTAGGCTCGGGAGCTGACCCAGAAGACCGCCGACCTTACTGAGAGCCGAGGTACGTGCTTGGTTCTTTGTCTCATGTGGGGGCGCGTCAGCGCACCCACTGGGTGTAGTCCCCGAGATTCGGGCCGACTGCTGAGCACTCGGGTCAGATCTTCCTTGACGACTTCTTCTTACTATTCTTTCTTCTTCTGCCGTCTCTGCAGCGGCCAACACCAGTCTGAGGGCACAGCTGGGGGCGTCCCAGACTGCCCTTCGTGCCAAGGACGCCGAGATCGCCGCCTTGGTGCAGGAGCGCGACCGCTTGGCCAAGAAGTTGGCCGACCAGGAGGAAGGCCACAAGGCGGCCCTGAAGGCTGCGCAGGACCGTGAAGCCACTCTCCAGGCCGAGTTCGAGACGGAGGCGGCTGGCTGGGTTGAGGCCAGGCAGACTCTGATCTCTGGCTACGGCCAGATCGAAGATCTAGTTGACGGTAAGCCGCCTACCTCTTCGTCCTTTCTTGCCATCTACCACTTTGGCTTGTTTTCTGATTTTGGTGTTCTTTTCTTCCTTTCTTCTTCTTTCTTGCGCAGAGTATTTCCCTGGCTATTCTACTGCCGCCAACCAGACCATCGAGGCCCGTCGCCAAGCGCGAAGGCAGGCTGGCTTTGAAATCTCGCCAACCGCCGGCCGCTCGCTGGAGGAACAGCTTCTGGCGATCCAGGCCCGTATCTAGCCGGCTCACCGACTGCTCCGCCGGCTTCAGCGAGCCGGGGCGCAGGTCTTGGCCGCCCTCTGGCCCGGCCAAGTGGTTCCTCGCACCCCCAGTCGGACTGCCGACTGGCTAGAGGTGGCAGTCGGCCGCTTCGAAGCTTGGAAGGCCTCGGTGGCTAGCTCCGGTGCCAGGCGGGCGCTGGAGTTCGTCAAGGCCTGGTATCCCGGCCTGAGCCTGGACCAGCTGGCTACCTGGCGGCAGCAAGCTGACACGGAGCTGGAGCCGGCACGGCCGGCCATTATCCGGCAGGCTTCGGCAATCGCCGACTACACCGACACCAGCGTCTTCTCCCCCGAGGTGGACGACAACGGCGTCGCCCAGCCGGAGGAGTGGTTCGGTCTGAACCCGGCGGACGGCGAAGACTCGGCGGAGGAGATCGACTCCAGCGACGAGGGTGAAGAAGAGGAGGAGGAGAAGGGTGAAGACGCCGAGCCGGCTGGTGGAGCAGCCGGCCAGCCTCAGCCTGACCGCACCTCCAGCACCACGTCGCGCGCGAGTGCGTCGCCTGCCATAGGTGGTGACCAAGCCGAGACCCGCTAGGCGGCCATCCCTTCAGCCGGCGAGGCCGCCTTCACCGACCAGCTCGGCCTCCGCATCGCGCCTTAGTCTGCTATCTTTTGTTTTCCTGTCTAGTTACTTTTGGAACAAAGTTTGGTTAAGTCTACACAATTGCACCCACTGGGTGTATTCGAACTTATGTCTGTTGCCAACCCGTTGGGGGCTTTATGTGTATATATAACTTATGCATGCATTTGGCCTTTCCTTGTGCTTTGCTTTTTATCCTTCCGCTGTTTCCTTTGCCGCCCTCCCTTGGATGCCGCCTCCCCAGTCCAACAGTTTCTCGGCAATCTGAAGCTGGAGGAGTGCTTGGCCGATGGGGGGGAGTACTTTAGCTTTACTGGACTAAAGCTAAGTTTTTAGGAAGCCAGCCAGCCGGCTATTTTTGATAGCCGGCAGGCATGTTTGGAGGCCGTCTCTTTGCTATATAGGTTCGTTGCTCCTTATCCATTTTTCGTGTGGGCATCCTTTCTGCCTTGCCTCTTGCTAGTCGGACAGTCGGTTCTTCGAGCTGCGACTTTCAACAAGAGGGACTCGGGAGCTGGCACACTACTTTTCTGACTTTAGGTAGAACTTTCAATATAGCTCAAGGCGGCCAGTCCCCGGGCCGACTAGTCGAGCCCGGTGCCAGACAAGAATTCAAATGTAATAATACATTCATGGATATGACGCTTGTCATTCATAGATAAACAAAGGCAGTCCCCGAGTACTGTTCGGGGGGCCTGTTGGTTTGTACTTAATACAAAAGGGTAGCGTGATACATACTGCTTTCAACTGTAAAATCGTCTTAGGAGGTTTGCGTTCCATGGTCGCTCCGACTCCTTGCCGGAGTCGTCTCTCTTGCGTGCTCTTGGTTTTTGCGCGTCGATCAAGTAGTAGGAGTCATTGCCGAGTGCCTTGCTGACGACGAAGGGGCCTTCCCAAGGGGCCGAGAGCTTGTGCTGGCCGGCTGTTTGCTGGATCAGCCGGAGCACAAGGTCGCCCTCTTGGAAGGATCTTGGCTTGACCTTGCGGTTGTAGTAGCGACGCAGCCCTTGCTGGTAGATGGCGGACCGGCTGAGTGCTAACAGCCGGCCTTCTTCCAGTAGGTCGACGTCGTCTTCTCTTGCTTCCTTGGCCTCCTCTTCCGTGTACATGGTGATCCGAGGCGAGTCGAACTCGATGTCTGTTGGGATGACGGCCTCGGCACCGTACACGAGGAAGAATGGAGTGAAGCCGGTTGACTTGTTGGGTGTAGTGCGCAGACTCCAAAGGACAGCCGGCAGCTCATCGAGCCAGCAGCCGGCCGATCGTTCCCGTGGTACAACTAGTCGAGGCTTGATGCCGGAGAGGATGAGTCCATTTGTTCGCTCGACCTGGCCGTTTGACTGCGGGTGGGTAATGGACGCTAGGTCCAGTCGGATGCCCTGCATCGCGCAAAAACGTGCCAGTGCTCCCTAGGCGAAGTTCGTGCCGTTGTCGGTGATGATGCTGTGCGGTACGCCGTACCGAGTGGTGATGTCGGTGATGAATGTCACGGCAGTCGGCCCGTTCAGCTTCTTAATCGGCTTTGCTTCGATCCACTTGGTGAACTTGTCCACCGCGACCAGTAGATATGTCAAGCCGCCGCGGGCTGTTTTGAAAGGGCCCACCATGTCCAGTCCCCAGACGGCAAAAGGCCAAGTGAGGGGAATGGTCTTGAGTGCAGAAGCCGGCAGGTTTTGTTTGGAACTAAAAATTTGACATCCTCTGCAGCTCTTGACTATTTCTTTAGCATCCTCCAAGGCAGTCGGCCAGAAGAAACCGTGGCGGAAAGCCTTGGCCACGAGTGATCTTGAGGCTGCGTGGTGGCCGCATTCGCCTTGGTGGATGTCTTTGAGGATTGCCACTCCTTTTTCTGGCTTGACACAACGCTGGAAGACTCCAGTGACGCTGCGCTTCACAAGCTCTCTATTGATTATTGTGTATGCTGCGGCTCGTCGTTGCACTAGTCTTGCTGAGATCTCATCAGCCGGCAGCTCTCTGCTGACTAGGAACTTGAGGATGGGCTGGGCCCATGACGGAGCTGTGACTTCTTCTTCTGTTAATGTAGCCACCATGACTCGGGTGGGTGGGCTGGGTGGCGTGGAATTGGAGTCGGCCACCGCTTCTTGTGTCGTTGCAGTCCCCGGGCCGACTGCTGCAGTCCCCCGGCCGGGTTCTGAAGTCCCCGGGCCGGGTGCGACTACGGCAGTCCCCGGGCCATTTGTCAAAGTCCTCCTGCCGCCTGCGGGATTTCTCCAGTCGGATCCGGCTGTATCTGGCGCAGGCGGTACGAAGATGGAATCTGACTCTGGAGACGGCTTGATGGACGGCTTGAGGAGACGCTGGAGGGAGACGCCAGTCGGTATGGCTTGTCGGGTGGAGCCGATCCGTGCTAGGGCGTCTGCTTGGTCGTTGTCGGCCCTTGGCACGTGAAGGAACTCGCAGCCCTCGAAGTATCCGCTGATCTGCTGGACGAGGAATCGATAGCTCGCCATGTTCGCGTCCTTGGCGTCCCAGTCGCTAGACAATTGCTGGATCACCAAGTCTGAGTCGCCGTAGCACAGGATCCGGCGTATGCTGAGTTCTTTGGCTAGCCGGAGCCCATGTACGAGCGCCTCGTACTCGGCCACGTTGTTGGAGGCGGTGAAGTGGATCTGCAGCGTGTACTTGAGCTTGTCGCCTTTGGGAGAGGTGAGGACGATGCCGGCTCCCAAGCCGGTGCGCATCTTGGACCCGTCAAAGTGCATCCGCCAATGGGTAGAGTCAGGAGCCGGCGGTAGGTACTGGGTTTCGGCCCAGTCGACGAGGAAGTCGGCCAATGCTTGCGACTTGATGGCGGTGCGGGGTTGATAGAAGATTGTGTAGGGTGCCAATGCAATGCCCATTTGGCCACCCGGCCGAATGCATCCCGGCTGCCTATGATCTCGGCGAGCGGAGCAGTGCACAAGACCGTGATGGGGTGCTCTTGGAAGTAGGGCTTCAGTTTCTTGGCAGCGAAGTACACCCCATAGCACATCTTCTGGTAGTGCGGGTAGTTTTGCTTAGAGCTGGATAGCACTTCGCTGAGATAGTACACCGGCCTCTGGACTAGCTGGGCTCGGCCTTCCTCCGGGCGCTGGACCACAACAACAGTGCTGACGACTCGGCTAGTCGCGGCGATGTAGAGGAGCATGGGCTCCTTTTCAGTCGACGCAGCCAGGACAGGCGGAGTGGTCAGCATTTTTTTCAACTCATGGAAGGCTTGGTCGGCTTGATCATTCCACTCGAAGTGAGTGGACTTCCTCATGAGTCGGTACAGGGGGAGAGCCTTCTCGCCTAGTCGGCTGATAAAACGGTTCAGGGAGGCTAAACAGCCAGTGAACTTCTGCACATCTCGCAGCTTGGTGGGAATCTCCATCCTCTCGATGGCCTTGATCTTGACGGGGTTGCATTCGATGCCGCGCTCGGCGACCAGGAAGCCCAACAGCTGGCCGGCTGGCACTCCGAACACGCACTTCTCAGGATTGAGCTTGATTTGGAATCAGCGCAAGTTGGCGAATGTTTCTTTCAGGTCTTCCAGCAAGGTACCGCGCTTCTCTGTCTTCACCACAATGTCGTCTACATAGACGTGGGCATTTCTGCCGAGTTGTTTCAAGAGGCATTTCTGCATGCAACGCTGAAAAGTGGCACCGGCATTTCTCAAGCCGAATGTCATTGTCAGGTAGCAGAAAGCTCCAAAGGGTGTGATGAAGGCAGTCTTCAGGCGGTCAGCCGGGTCCAACTTGATCTGATGGTACCCTGAGTACGCATCCAAAAAACTTAACAGCTCGCATCCGGCTGTGGAGTCTATTACTTGGTCAATCCGCGGCAGAGCAAACGGATCCTTTGGGCAGGCCTTGTTCAAACTGGTGTAGTCTATACACATACGCCACTTGTTATTCTTCTTCAGAACCAGAACTGGGTTGGCAAGCCATTCTGGAAAGAACACTTCCATGATAAAGCCAGCGGCAAGGAGCCGGGCTATCTCTTCTCCCACGATTCTTCGCTTCTCTTCTGACAGTCGGCGGAGGGGTTGCTTGACCGGCTTCGCATCAGCTTGGACATGTAATTTGTGCTCGGCGAAATCCTTCGGGACACCCGGCATGTCCTTTGGTGACCATGCAAAGATGTCTCGATTCTCACGGAGGAAGTCGACGAGCTCGCCTTCCTATTTGCTGTCCAAGTTCGCTCCAATGACAGCGAACCTCTCCGGGTTCTCCGGGTCCAGAGGTATCTTCTTTGTCTCTTTAGCAGGCTGGAAGGAGCCCTGCACATCACCATCTTTGGGGTTGGGGGACAGGGCCGGCTGCTTGCCGGCCATGGCCACACCCCGTTCCAACATCTTCTTCTCTTCTGCCACCACGAGGGACTCGGCCAGCCGGCTACTGGCCATGGCGCACTCGATGGACTTCTTGTAGTCGCCGGCTACCGTGATGATCCCCTTCGAGCTCGGCATCTTCATCTTCAGGTAGGCGTAGTGGGGCACAGCCATGAACTTGGCCAAAGCAGGTCGGCCAAGCAGTGCATGATAGGGGCTCTCCAAATCCACTACCTCGAACCATATTGCTTCCCGGCGAAAATGATCTTTGTCTCCGAAGAGAACATCCATTTTGATCTTGCCGATTGGAGAGCAAGACAGGCCGGGGACGATACCATGGAAGACGGTGCGGCTCGGCATGAGCTGCTTTGCTTTGATGTTCAGCTTCTCCATGGTATCGCGGTACAGTATGTTCATACTGCTTCCGCCGTCTATCAGGACGCGGGAAAATCTGGCTGCTCGCCTCTCCGTCGCGAGGGTGACGTCCAAGACCATTGCATAGGAGCCAGGCGAAGGCATCACCTCTGGGTGGTCGGCCTGGCTCCAGCTGATCGGCTTCTCTGACCAGTGCATGAACTCGGGGGTGCTGGAGGCGACTGCATTCACTTCTTGATGCTGTCAGCGTCGGCTGCGCTTGTCGTCGGCTTGACTGGTGAAGACGACGTAGGCGGCATGCTCTTCGGGGAATTCTTCTTGGATGGCGCCGACTGCCGGCCGAGCCGCCGGCTGCTGGGGGGCTGGAGGCGGCGGGCCGGGAGGCGGAGGCGGCAGCATCCCCTCGCCCTTGGTGATGCGGGTGAGCCAATGGCATTTCCGGGTTGTGTGGTTGGACGACTTCGCGCCGCTGTGGAATTTGCAGGGGGCATCAAGAGCCTACTCGTAGGAGAAAGCCGGCTGCCAAGGCGGCCGGCCACCCTTCTTCTTGGGAGCGGGCCGTTCTTCTGGCTGCTCATCTTCAACGGTGGCCACCTGCCGACTGGAGGAAGTCGGCATGGGGCCCTTGCGCTTCTGGTCGTTCTGGTAGGGCGCCGATTAGGGTCGCCAGCCGGCGTCTTGGGAGTCGGAGCAATCACCTTCCCCGAGGCGTCTACTCGCAGCTCGGTCTTCATTGAGGAGTCGGCTATGGCGTACTTGTCAGCGATGACCAGTAACTCGTCGAGGGTAGCCGGCTCGTCGCAGAGGAGTTGGTGCTTGAGGAGGGTGCCCTCTCGGCACCCGGCGGTGAAGTACTCGATGGCCTGGACCTCATGCACCCCCTCGCAGGAGTTGCGGAGCTCGGCCCACCGCGTGAGGTAGTCGCGGGTCGACTCGTTGGGCCCTTGGACGCAGAGGGAGAGCTGGCGAGGCTTGGGAGGCCGCTTGTAGGTGCTAGTGAAATTGCGGACGAAGACTTCTGTGAAGTCCAGCCAACTGTTGATGCTGTAGGGCTTGAGGCTGTTGAGCCATGTGCGCACCGTGCCCTGCAGCATGAGGGGGACGTACTTCACGGCGACGCGTCGATTGCCGTTGGCTATGCTGACGGCTGTGGAGTAGTCGATGAGCCAATCTTCCGGCTTCACTGAGCCGTTGTACTTGGGCGTGTCTCTGGGGAGCGAGAACCCTTTGGGGAAGGGCTCGTCGCGGATGCGGGGGCCAAGGCATGGCGGGCCGACATCGTCTTCTTCTTCTAACGCCAAGGATCGAGCAAGGCGGTCACTCCTGTGGCGGGCGTCGTTCTCGCCGACTCCTTCTCGGCGGCCGAGTCGGTCGCCAAGAGTCGGGTGTGTGATAGGCGGCGGAGTGAGGCGTCTTTCTCTTCGAGGCGGAGGAGGGGGCAGATTTCCTTGGTGCTCTACTGCTCGAGGGCAGCCCACCGCATCGCGCTCAATGGTGATGCGAGTCCGGCTGCGGCTGGCAGCCGGCTCCTTGTCTTTCTTCTGGCGTGCGCCGCTCGCAGTCGGCGAGCGGGACGTCGCGGCGTGCTCCCGGCGCGGGGGGATGGCTATCAGCACGGGCGCCGGCTTCGTGTCGTTCTGCAGCCGCGTCGATCAGCTGCTGGATCCGTCTTGTCATGTAGGGGAGCTCGTCGGCTCCCAGCCCATTGAGCTCTTCTGCGGCCGCCTGGGCGGCTCGCAAATTCTCGAGCGGGGTGGCGTAGACGGGGCGATCTGCCCCCAACATGCTGGCGACGGCCGCGCCGCACTTCTGGACGAAGCCGGCTCGGCTCGGGCCGCTAGGCGGCGGCGTACCGAAGGCGGCGCGGTCGACTTCGTGCTGGTGAGCCTCAGTGAGGCGTCTCATGGAGGCTATCTTCTGGCCCTCCGTGATGAGAGCGAGGCGGCGTGCCTCCAAGGTCTCGGCGTCGGCATCGGCCGGGATAGGGACGGAGAGGTCGTGCATTGCCGCTTGCAGGGCGTCGTGGGCGTTCTCGCCCGAGTTGGCGACGTGGCTGATGACCAGCACTTCGGTGACAGCGCTGCTGCCGCTGTCGGCTCGTGGGAGGGGGTCGTCGAAGACCACCACGTCGGAGGGGTAGGCGTCAAGCGATGCGGTGTCGGAGTCGACAAGCATCGGGTCGGTGGAGCCGACCGACTCCACAACTGCAGCAAGCTCGCTGGAGACGTGAAGCTGGTCGAGGAGGCTGACGAGGCGGCTCTTGGAGTAGTCCGTGCCTGCGTCGGACGCAGGCTCGTCGGAGATGCGAGTCTCGCCGAGCAGATCGGCGAGGCGGCTTGCTGCGCAGGCGTCGCCGACACCTTGCAGCGCGTCGAGGCAAACGCCATCGGGCGCAGCAGGCTGGCTGCGCTCGCGGGGGAGGAAGAGGATTCCCGTCCAGAACAGGTCTCCGGACGACGGTGCACCTGGCCCCACGGTGGGCGCCAAATGTCGGGTGGTTGGTTCGACATATGCCAACGGATGGCTTATCATTGTGGGTGCCAATAAGACGTCGCCGGTGCCTGGAAACGGGATGAGGCGAAGACATGCACGCCGGCAGATCTTACCCAGGTTCGGGGCTCTCCGAGGAGATAACACCCCTAGTCCTGCTCTGCGGGGTCTCCGCATGATCACTAGATCGGTGAAAGTAGCTACAATTGCTCCTAGAGCTGTTGGGTTCAAGGGAGAAGAAGAACAAGGCTAGCTCTCTCTTCTCTCTATCTGTGGTGTGTGTGCTATGCTTAGAAGCCAACCCTTTGCATGGGTGCTCCGGGGGGTTTATATAGGCCTACCCCCCAGGGGTACAATGGTAATCCGGCTGGGCACTGGTCCCAGCCGTCAGTGTCTACGCTCGCCGGCTTCTCCGCCGACTGGGGGTTCCCGCCAGCTGCCGGCTTCTTGGTCGACAGGCCGGCCCCACTGCCCAGGGTCTTGTCGGCGGCTGCTTACTGTAGCCTCGTCTCTGATGACGAGGGCTTTGTCGAGATAAGCGTGGCTACAGTGGGCCGCCTCGGGGCTCTCACTTCAGCCTTACCTCGTCTTGTCTCCTTAATGGGGCTCCTACTTCGAGGAAGGGAGTAGCCGGCTTCTAGGGGCCGGCTACACCCTTGGCCGACTGGGAAAGGCCGGGCCGCCTTCACGGCTCTCTCTGGCTGAAGGGGCCCGCCTCCCGTGGGCCGTACGGGAGTCTGTCGTGGATGACGTTGAGGCTATCATGGCTACAGTGCCAAGCCGCACGGGAAGCGGCCGTCCCGTACGGCCTCCTGTAGCCATGCCCGCCTCGGGCTTCGGGGGTAGTGGGCCGCACTATGGCCACACCCCGTCTTGTCTCCGTTATGAGGGAGTAGCTTTGGTGGTTGTGGTCTCGGCCGGCTTCTTGGAGTCGGCGCTCTTTGAGGCCGGCTTCTTGGAGTCGGCCACCCCGCGGTTGTCTTTGGGAGGGAGGTCGCTTGCGGCTGGGCCGCCTTCCGTGAGTTGGCTTCAGAGGTAGCCGGCCAGGGAAGGGGGTCCAATGCCTGGAGCGTCTGGGAGGCCCAAAGGCCTGATGATTTTTCTGAAGAACCAGGGGTAGTCGGTTAGGCTACCCGTGGCCATTTACTCCGACACTCCCTCTCTCTCCTGATGCGCGGGACCCACATGTCGGTCTCACCACTCGCGCCCGAAGCGGTACGAGTGGAGGCGTATTTCTGTTTTACGCCTTCGACGTCACCCCCCCCCCAGGATTTCTGTTTAATTCAAATATTATTCAGAAATTTGACTGAACTTTGACCAGCCACCATTTCTAAACCATAAGTCCAAATGATTCGATTCTTTTTTGCATTGTCTTTTTTTCAGAAAGCTCTAGTAGCACACCAAAAGGTGGATTTTTCCTTGCTGCCTAGAATTTCTGGTGATTTTCAGAATGTGTTTTGATAAATATTTTCGTGGTTTTAAATTCTTTTCAGAAGGAGAAGCTTGTCTTGAAGCAAACCACGAGGGGTGTGATCCTCCTCTACACTAAGGCAAGCCACACCAGCATTTGGATGGTGTTATTTCAATATCTATGATTTTCTACTTGAATATGAGTGTTTATTTGCATTTAAAATCTGATAAATAAATTTAGTTAATTTCTAGTTACTTTACCATGCTTGATATGCTAAGTAGAGTAAGGTTTAACACTATGCATATTGCTATGGAAATTAATGGTAGTTATTTTACTAAGTGATAGTTTCATTTAAATAAAGAACTAATAAAAAATATTGCTTGATAAATAAAATGAGTTATAACTAGAGAAGTTTGGGTTCTAAGTATTGCAAGAAGTTTACGTTGTTAAGTTTGATCCATGACTATGAGTTGTTTGCATTGCATGACGAGTAGTTGCATGATTATGGCATTATATCATGTTATTGATAAAAAGTTTTTATCAAAGCTAAACTTGATTAAGTTCAACTTGAATATGATGTTGATCACATCATGGTGCCACTGAATCGGGTTTTTAATTCAGTGCGACCACATTTACCTTGTGGGAAGGTCTTGATTCGGTCCTTTGTTGTGGCTCTCACCGGTGCCTCCCGCGAGGGAAGGTTATGGGCGTGCATACCCTGGCCCGGTAGGCAGACATAACCTTGTGTGCTCGTTTTTGTTTTTATGGTACCTTGTCCCCGTTTGGGACCGTTTTGCCACGACGGTGGCCATTGGTGTCTTTGGTAGACACGGGGCCACCCAAGACCTAGCCCTGAGAGGGAGTCGGTCGGAGTGGCCGGGGTGAGTGCATGACAAAGGGAGGATTTCGTTGGAATGCTTTGGTCCACCCGAATGGGAATGCGAGGCCAGGTGTTCCGTAGAGTGGGTAAAGTGCGCTACCTCTGCAGAGTGTATTTAATCTATCGATGGTCGCGTCCTCGGTTATGGGCATAACTCGTGAGTAAGTCACACCATGGATCAACTTTTCTAATAAATCTTGCAAACTAGTGATTGTTGTGATGTATTGGTTCGTGGAGAATCATGAACTCTTGAGGTGTTCATGAGTGATTGGTTTCAGTTGTGACCCAGGTATGGTCACCGTTTGGTTACGAGGTAACCGTTTGGTAAGCGAGTCCGTGGGACTCATTGCATGTATCGTTGGTTTTCCATCGGTAGTTGTTTTTGTATTGCATTAACCTGTTTAAATATCTTGATATTGTCTGTCATCGTGCTTATGTTTGTTGTGAGCTTGCAAGTACATTCAATGTACTGACCTGGCGTGTTATGCCAGCTTTCAGGCAAGTTGGTTCGCATCGGAGCGTATCTCGTGTCTAGGCCGTGTCCACGTTGGTGTCCCTGTGCTATGGAGTTCCACTTCGTCGTTCTTCCGCTGCCGTGTAGTTCGTGTGATCGAGGCCCCGTCATGTTCATTAAATAATGTACATACTGGCCAGCAGCACCGTGTGTGCCGCTTGGCCTCGAATCTCGATGTAATATCAGACCTATGTAATCCGCTAGCATCAATAAAGCGGTTGTTTCTGTACCATGTTGTTGTGTATTGCCAGAAGACTTGATCTCTGGGCTGGCAATGCAAGGTAAACCGGTTGCTCTGAGCCGGGGTGCCACAAAAAGCATACCGTTTTGTGGCAGAAACCATTGCTTCGGCATAGTGGTGGGGGAATACCCAATACCTTGGGATAACCTACAAAGTAGCACTTGTCTGATTTGGAATAGGTTTGTAACCTTTGATGATGTTTGCTAAGACTACGTCGGTGTTTCCCCCAAGAGGAGAGTATGATGTAGCACAGCAACGGTAGGTATTTCCCTCAGTAATGAAACCAAGGTATCGAACCAGTAGGAGAGCCAAGCAACAAAACGTAAACAGCCCCTGCACACAAATAACAGCCACTCGCAACCCGACGTGTTAAAGCGGTTGTCAATCCCTTTCGGGCAACGGCGCCAGAAATGGCTAGTTGACGGGAGAAAATTGTAATAGATTGAAATAATAGATCGCAAATAAAATAAAGTGCAGCAAGGTATTTTTATATTTTTTGGTTTAATAGATCTGAATAAAAACACAAAGTAAAAGTATATCGCAAGGCAAATATATGAGGAAGAAGACCCGGGGGCCGTAGGTTTCACTAGTGGCTTCTCTCGAGGAAACTAGCAAACGGTGGGTAAACAAATTACTGTTGGGCAATTGATAGAACTTCAAATAATCATGACGATATCTAGGCAATGATCATTACATAGGCATCACGTCCAAGATTAGTAGACCGACTCCTGCCTGCATCTACTACTATTACTCCACACATCGACCACTATCCAGCATGCATCTAGTGTATTAAGTTCATGGAAAAACGGAGTAATGCAATAAGAACGATGGCATGATGTAGACAAGATCCGTTTATCTATATGGCGGTAGATATAGATCCCATCTTTTTATCCTTAGTAGCAACGATACATACGTGTCAGTTCCCTTTCTATCACTGGGATCAAGCACCATAAGATCAACCCCACTACTGGGCACCTCTTCCCATTGCAAGATAAATAGATCAAGTTGGCCAAACAAAACCCAAACATCGGAGAAGAAATACGAGGCTATAAGAGATCATGCATATAAGAGATCAAAGAAACTCAAATAAGTTTCATGGATATAAAAAGATATAACTGATCATAAACTCGAAGTTCATCAGATCCCAACGAACACACCGCAAAAGAGTTACATCATATGGATTTCCAAGAGACCATTGTATTGAGAATTCAGTGAGAGAGAGAAAGCCATCTAGCTACTAACTACGGACCCAAAGGTCTACAAAGAACTACTCATGCATCATCGGAGAGGCACCAATGGAAGTGGTGAACCCCTCCATGATGGTGTCTAGATTGGATCTGGTGGCTGTGGACTCTGCAGCGGCTGGATGAATGTTTCGTCAACTCCCCTAGGGTTTCTGGATGTTTGGGGTATTAATAGAGCAAAGAGGCGGTCCGGGGGGCACCCGAGGTGGGCACAACCCACCATGGCGCGCCTGGGCCTCCTGGCGCGCCCTGGTCGGTTGTGCCCCCCTCCCCCCCCAGGTGCAACCAGGGCCCATTGCCTTCCTTGTGGCGCATAAAAAATCATCGTGGAGTTTCATGGCATTTGGACTCCGTTTGATATTGATTTCCTGTGATGTAAAAAACATGGAAAAATAGCAACTGGCACTTGGCGCTATGTCAATAGGTTAGTCCCAAAAATGATATAAAAAGACTACAAAATGATTATTAAATATCCAAGATTGATAATAAAACAACATGGAACAATTAAAAATTATAGATACGTTGGAGACGTATCAGCATCCCCAAGCTTAACTCCTACTCGTCCTTGAGTAGGTAAGTGATAAAAACAGAACTTTTGATGTGGAGTGATGTTCCTCAAGTCATATCATATTCTTTTCTTTATAGCGTGGACATTTGGACTTTTATGTGATTCAAAGTTTTGACATAATAATTTAGATACTCAAGCATATCAACAAGCAACCATGTCTTTCAAAATATCAATGCTAAAACAAGTTATCCCTAGCCCATCATGCTCAAACATTGATCCATTCATGAAACACACTCGAATATTAGCTACACCCAATACTTAAGCACGATCATATTGCCTCCTAGTTGGTGCTTTTGTAAGAGAAGATGGAGACTCAAAATGAAAATTGCATAAAGTAAAAGAAAGGCCCTTCGTAGAGGGAAGTAGGGATTAACTCACAATGCCCAAGAATTAGTGATTAACATGTTTAACCATCATTCCCAAGAACTATATCTTTGACCAGCCTTCTATACATCAAAAACATGTATGACATTCATACATGAGCTGGATATTCCAGACATCTTTCTTTCTGCCTTTATACTTCTAATAGTTTAACTTTTAGTATTTCTTCTATTCTTAGAAGAAGCACCCAACTTAAGAGTGGCGTCAGCCCTGGACTTCCTAGGGGTGAAAGTCTCACTAACATCCTTTGGACATTCCCTTTCTCTTTAAGTGTTTGTTTTATTCACCATCGTCACATGACAGACGTTCTTCTGGATCCCTCTCCTAACAGTCAAATGCCCAGTAAACACTTTACTAATTATTTGCAAACAAACATTGCTTTGTTTGTATCTGAAAACGATTTTCAGTTCCATGAATATCACATAACTATCCCAAACTTTCAAAGTTTGGGTCTCATGGAAGCAAACATTTTGTAATTGAGTGTAACGGAATTCTAGCTTTTGGATCGAAGGACGAGAGTCACATCATCCATAGCATTTGCAGGAGGATACCAAAAGCATGCGATAGGACAAAGTCCTTCTCAGCACTCTTGAGGACATTCCTCACATTACGTTACCAACCGTATGGTTTTAACCAGATATTTAACAGCTATTCAATTTTAACACGGAAGGTGGAAATGCGAGCCATTATTCTACAACTATTTTGCAAATCACATTTAGACAGTGTTCAAAATTAATTGCGCTGAGAATTTAACCAGGTTAATTCTAAAGTGCGCCCCCACTCAAATCAATATCTCTCATAATTGATTGTGAATGATTCAAAACCCGAGTTTTGATTGTTCGCCACGATGGTAGCATCACAGATACGAAAATCTCAACCGGTAGGCCAGCATGCCAATCACATCTTTATGTGATTCTTGTTCATCTTTCGATGCATGTGTTCCAAGCTCAGGACTTTCCTGCCTGAACGTCAAGACAACCAAGTGATCTTGCAGTGAGGTTTGACCTCACCCGCCTTACACTTTCCAGTCGTTCGTGCCCACGGTTGCACGTGGCACCCCAAAGGGATACATGTTGTGATGGTGCTACACTTGGGAGAACACTAACTACTTGATATTTTTGTGAGAGATCACCCTAATAAAAGCGACTACCGCGCAATCAAGAAGGGTGCACCAAAGGGATAAACATCTCAGGCAATTCATAATAGCATGATATGGTATTGCCCTTTCTGATGGAGAAGTCTTGTATTTCTTCGTCTTCGCATTCGTGTCGATGTTCACTTTGGCGAAGATTGCCACCACCTTGTAGATGCACAAGATAATATTGGTATCTCTGTAGCTAATAAAATAAGTGCACTACTTAAGGTTGATACACAGGTCATTAAAGTGACAATCATATGGCTCCAGCCATCATGCCGAATCATGACACGCAGGTCCTGTTAATTTACATTATATAGTCATCTCATACATAATCAAATTATTATGAGCACTGCTATACCACATCACATGCAAACCATCCTGCAAAACCAAGCTTGACGCCTCTAATCGGTTCATACAAAAAAGGTTGTACGTGGCTTCTGGGGTTTCAAAACAAACCGAAGCTACCTACGTCCATCATCAAGTATGATTTATTCAAGTCGCTAGATTAACTTTGCAGGGTGTATGAAACACGATATAATAAAATCTTGAGCCCCATACTGAACTTCGTCATAGGCATGACCCCCGTGAAGATCGTATCTGCATTGCCCTCTTGTCTGCGGAATTTCATCTTTCTTTCTAACTATGGTGGATTTCAACGAACTGTTAGCACTTCGTTGATCAAGCATGATTGCAGATTGCCAGAACATTGAAAATCCACCATGCCGTTATCAAGATCAGAAATGTGCAAATTCCAGGGAAGCAACAAGAACATCGGGTAACAGATTTAATCAGCTACCCGCACAAATAATTTTCAGTAATAGAACTTATCTACTACAAATTATATTGTGCAACACCCATACATCTCTATGTATTCTAGATCGCAACATGCATCTATGCATATCATGGCTCATGATGCCACTATTGGGGAACGCAACAGAAAACAAAACAATTTGACTTATGCACCAGCCCAGGACCACTATGGAGACTGCATACAAGGTTTGATCTTTTTCATTACCGACTCGTAGCGCAGCGGAAGTAGAGTCGATGATGATCGGTGGTGCAGATCCCCGCAGCTAGGATTTAAAACCTCCCAACCGCGAGGATGTATTCCCTTGTCTACTCCTCGGACAGCCCTCCAGGAGGCGGTCGGAAAGTCCCTCGGACGGTGTCGCAGACAGCCCTTCGGGAGGACCTTCAGAACTCGGACGGTCACATGGACAGCCCTTCGGGAGGAACTTTGAAACTCGGATGCTCACCCGGACAGCCCTTTGGGAGGCACTCTCTAACTAAGACCAAAACTATGATCTCTCTACAGAGTTGCACACATACGGTGTCATCTATCCGGCAGGGTTCCGTCGTCCAGAACTCGTTCCTGCCGGAACCCAGACAGACTTTCGGCTCTACGAAACTATTTCGCTGTGAGGGAGAGAGGACAAATCATGCATGGCATTTGTATGTGAGGAGTGAGTGTGGAGAGTGCCTCTCCACCTCTATTTATAGGAAAACCCAAGGGGTAGGGGGAAACATGAAAAACCCCAAAATGCCCAATCTTTATGTCACACATAAAGGGCATAAAGGAATGACAAGTGGAGCTCCATGGAGGAGCTGCACCTTTGAATGTCCCACCTTCATGGGGGCCCCCCAAAGGGGGTTCCTTGATCCCCAATTCCTTCTAGAAGCCTTTTGGGAAAATCCCTAAAAGGTGGCTTTCCATAAAAATATCAAAAAGCACTTTCACTATTCATGACAACATTTTTCAGCGTCCTTTCAAACTGAAATATTTATGCGGGCTTAGAACATTTCCAGTACCCACTAAAATAATTATCAATGCATTCCAAAATAAATCCAGATTAGTGATTTTCATCTGTGAAAAGCATCTGAAGAGGTTTCGGCAGCTCCGGAACATTTCCAGTTTTTATCCCGAAAAATTCCCAGAAGTTTCCAGAATAATTTTGGCACCCTCCAAGAATTATCAGGCATGTCCCGGAACCAATTTGACTTAATGGAATACCCCGAGTCAACTTTTCGGTTTTACCGAAACTATTCTGGTGTTATCTCTCTGGAACCTATCCGGTGTGTCCAAAACTTTTTCGATGAATTTCTCTCAGGATCCCTGTCTAGTATTCAACAGATAGATGACCCTTAAGCGTGTGACCCTATAGGTTCGATGAAGTATAGACATGGCCGGAACTCTTTCCGATAAAAGATCAACATCGGAGTCGGGGACACCCATATTGACCCCTATACACACACGAATGAATATTCGAGTGAACCTCCAGTTGCCGTGTGCTATTCCTGTTGCTTCGCGATATGTTACAAATGCCCGAGGTGAGATTTACTTGCATCTCCGTGGATCAACAACTAGTCCACTATGCTAGTTACCTCATTACCGGTTTTGTTCTCTTTTCTCGTTTCCGTGTTGCGGCATCCCTGTGATCAAATCACATTGTGTCTGGCCAGACGATGATGGATACCGTGACACCGAGAGGGCCCAAGAATATCTCTCCTTCGTCGGAGGAGCAAATCCCAATCTTGGCCTATCAAGTTACTTGACACACTTTTCCATGAACCCGTAAGTCGCCGTATTAGCCACCCATTTACGGATGACGTTTAACAAACCCCAAAGTTCATGAAGCAAGTATGAAGAAACTCGATACTCTCATGGTCTAAGGAATTATGCAAGCATTAACCATCTCTGTGTTATTAACCATAAACTTGTGACGAATGTATCTCATAGCATAACATCAATTCGGGTCGATTCAACACAAATGTTCTTCTAACATTGTGCCCTCAAAGTTGCTGGCATATACATGCCCATGATTGGGAAAACATAATCATCATGCAACACTTTAGCTAGTCTTAGAGGCATGACTAGGAATACATTTTACCATTTATTATTCCACACGTGCACATGGGTTTTCGCCAGAGCCTTTATGGATATACGAGCTCGGGAACTACAATAGTTATAGCATGGAACATAAACATAATTATGAGCATGGAGATAAATAATAACATTTATTATTGCCTCTAGGGCATATCTCCTACACCAGGGAGCCCATTTTCGCTCAGGCCACACGCTCACACTCTCAGGCTCATACAACCATCTCTCTCACTATCATCCCCACACACAGAGGAAGAGAAGACGAGTGTGATGTCTACTACGCAACCTTCTTCTTGTAGACGTTGTTGGGCCTCCGAGTGTAGAGGTTTGTAGGACAGTAGCAAATTTCCCTCAAGTGGATGACCTAAGGTTTATCAATCCGTGGGAGGCGTAGGATGAAGATGGTCTCTCTCAAACAACCCTACAACCAAATAACAAAGAGTCTCTTGTGTCCCCAACACACACAATACAATGGTAAATTGTATAGGTGCACTAGTTCAGCGAAGAGATGGTGATACAAGTGCAATATGGATGGTAGATATACGTTTTTGTAATCTGAATATATAAAAACAGCAAGGTATCAAGCGGTAAAAGTGAGCGTAAACGGTATTGCAATGCTAGGAAACAAGGCCTAGGGTTCATACTTTCACTAGTGCAAGTTCTCTCAACAATAATAACATAATTGGATCATATAAATATCCCTCAACATGCAACAAAGAGTCACTCCAAAGTCACTAATAGCGGAGAACAAACGAAGAGATTCTTGTAGGGTACGAAACCACCTCAAAGTTATTCTTTTGGATCGATCTATTCAAGAGTTCGTACTAGAATAACACCTTAAGATACATATCAACCAAAACCCTAATGTCACCTAGATACTCCAATGTCACCTCAAGTATCAGTGGGTATGATTATACGATATGCATCACCCAATCTCAGATTCATCTATTCAAACCGACACAAAGTACTTCAAAGAGTGCCCCAAAGTTTCTACCGGAGAGTCAAGACGAAAACGTGTGCCAACCCCTATGCACAAGTTCACAATGTTACGGAACCCGCAAGTTGATCACCAAAACATACATAAGTAGATCACATGAATATCCCATTGTCACCACAGATAAGCACATGCAAGACATACATCGAGTGTTCTCAAATCCTTAAAGACTCAGTCTGATAAGATAACTTCAAAGGGAAAACTCAATCCATTACAAGAGAGTAGAGGGGGAGAAACATCATAAGATCCAACTATAATAGCAAAGCTCGTGATACATCAAGATCGTGCCACATCAAGAACACGAGAGAGAGAGAGAGAGAGAGAGAGAGAGAGAGAGAGATCAGACACATAGCTACTGGTACATAACCTCAGCCCCGAGGATGAACTACTCCCTCCTCGTCATGGAGAGCGCCGGGATGATGAAGATGGCCACTGGTGATGGATCCCCCCTCCGGCAGGGTGCCGGTGTTGGGGAACGTAGTAATTTCAAAAAAATTCTACGCACACGCAAGATCATGGTGATGCATAGCAACGAAAGGGGAGAGTGTTGTCCACGTACCCTCGTAGACCGACAGCGGAAGCGTTATCACAACGCGGTTGATGTAGTCATACGTCTTCACGATCCGATCGATCAAGTACCGAACGCACGGCACCTCCGGGTTCAACACACGTTCAGCTCGATGACATCCCTCGAACTCCGATCCAGCCGAGTGTTGAGGGAGAGTTTTGTCAGCACGACGGCATGGTGATGATGATGATGTTCTACCGACGCAGGGCTTCGCCTAAGCTCCGCAACGATATTATCGAGGTGTAATATGGTGGAGGGGGGCACCGCACACGGCTAAAATATCGTATATCAATTGTGTGTCCTTGGGGTGCCCCTTGCCCCCGTATATAAAGGAGCAAGGAGGAGAGGGCCGGCCAAGGGGAGGTGGCGCGCCCAAGGGGGGAGTCCTACTCCCACCGGGAGTAGGAATCCTCCTTTCCTTGTGGGAGTAGGAGAAGGGAAGGGGGAAGGAGAAAGAAGGAAGGAGGCGCCCCCCCTCCCTAGTCTAATTCGGACTAGCCCATGGGGAGGGGTGCGGCCACCCTTTGGGGTCTTTCTCTCCTTTCCCGTATGGCCCATTAAGGCCCAATACGAATTCCCATAACTCTCCGGTACTCCAAAAATACCCGAATCACTCGGAACCTTTCCGAAGTCCGAATATAGTCGTCCAATATATCGATCTTTACGTCTCGACCATTTCGAGACTCCTCGTCATGTCCCCGATCTCATCCGTGACTCCGAACTCCTTCGGTACATCAACATACATAAACTCATAATAAAACTGTCATCGTAACGTTAAGCGTGCGGACCCTACGGGTTCGAGAACTATGTAGACATGACCGAGACACCTCTCCGGTCAATAACCAATAGCGGAACCTGGATGCTCATATTGGCTCCCATATATTCTACGAAGATCTTTATCGGTCAAACCGCATAACAACATACGTTGTTCCCTTTGTCATCGGTATGTTACTTGCCCGAGATTCGATCGTCGGTATCTCGATACCTAGTTCAATCTCGTTACCGGCAAGTCTCTTTACTCGTTCCGTAATACATCATCCCGCAACTAACTCATTAGTCACAATGCTTGCAAGGCTTTATAGTGATGTGCCTTACCGAGTGGGCCCAGAGATACCTCTCCGACAATCGGAGTGACAAATCCTAATCTCGAAATACGCCAACCCAACAAGTACCTTTGGAGACACCTGTAGAGCACCTTTATAATCACCCATTTACATTCTGACGTTTGGTAGCACACAAAGTGTTCCTCCGGTAAACGGGAGTTGCATAATCCCATAGTCATAGGAACATGTATAAGTCATGAAGAAAGCAATAGCAACATACTAAACGATCGGGTGCTAAGCTAACGGAATGGGTCAAGTCAATCACGGCATTCTCCTAATGAGGTGATCCCGTTAATCAAATGACAAATCATGTCTATGGCTAGGAAACATAACCATCTTTGATTAACGAGCTAGTCAAGTAGAGGCATACTAGTGACACTCTGTTTGTCTATGTATTCACACATGTATTATGTTTCTGGTTAATATAATTCTAGCATGAATAATAAACATTTATCATGATATAAGGAAATAAATAATACTTTATTATTGCCTCTAGGGCATATTTCCTTCAGTCTCCCACTTGCACTAGAGTCAATAATCTAGTTCACATCGCCATGTGATTTAACATCAATAATTCACATCACCATGTGATTAACACCTATAGTTCACATCTCTATGTGACCAACACTCAAAGGGTTTACTAGAGTCAATAATCAAGTTCACATCTCTATGTGATTAACACCCAAAGAGTACTAAGGTGTGATCATGTTTTGATTGTGAGATAATTTTAGTTCAACGGGTCTGTCACATTCAGATCAGTAAGTATTTTGCAAATTTCTATGTCTACAATGCTCTGCACGGAGCTACTCTAGCTAATTGCTCCCACTTTCAATATGTATCTAGACCGAGACTTAGAGTCATCTAGATTAGTGTCAAAACTTGCATCGACGTAACCCTTTACGACGAACCTTTTGTCACTTCCACAATCGAGAAACATATCCTTATTCCACTAAGGATAATTTTGACCGATGTCCAGTGATCTACTCCTAGATCACTATTGTACTCCCTTGCCAAAATCAGTGTAGGGTATACAATAGATCTGGTACACAGCATGGCATACTTTATAGAACCTATGGCCAAGGAATAGGGAATGACTTTCATTCTCTTTCTATCTTCTGCCGTGGTCGGGCTTTGAGTCTTACTCAATTTCACACCTTGTAACACAGGCAAGAACTCTTTCTTTGACTGTTCTATTTTGAACTACTTCAAAATCTTGTTAAGGTATGTACTCATTGAAAAAACTTATCAAGCGTCTTCATCTATCTCTATAGATCTTGATGCTCAATATGTAAGCAGCTTCACCGAGGTCTTTCTTTGAAAAACTCCTTTCAAACACTCCTTTATGCTTTGCAGAATAATTCTACATTATTTCCGATCAACAATATGTCATTCACATATACTTATCAGAAATGTTGTAGTGCTCCCACTCACTTTCTTGTAAATACAGGCTTCACCGCAAGTCCGTATAAAACTATATGCTTTGATCAACTTATCAAAGCATATATTCCAACTACGAGATGCTCGCACCAGTCCATAGATGGATCCCTGGAGCTTGCATATTTTGTTAGCACTTTTAGGATTGACAAAACTTCCTGGTTGCATCATATACAACTCTTCTTTAATAAATCCATTAAGGAATGCAATTTTGTTTATCCATTTGCCATATTTCATAAAATGCGGCAATTGCTAACAAGATTCGGACAGACTTAAGCATAGATACGAGTGAGAAACTCTCATCGTAGTCAACACTTTGAACTTGTCGAAAACCTTTTTCCGACAATTCTAGCTTTGTAGATAGTAACACTACTATCACTGTCTGTCTTCCTCTTGAAGATCCATTTAATCTTAATGGCTCGCCGATCATTGGGCAAGTCAATCAAAGTCCATACTTTGTTCTCATACATGGATCCCATCTTAGATTTCATGGCCTCAAGCCATTTCGCGGAATCTGGGCTCATCATCGCTTCTTCATAGTTCGTAGGTTCGTCATGGTCAAATAACATGACCTCCAGAACAGGATTACCGTACCACTCTAGTGCGGATCTTACTCTGGTTGACCTACGAGGTTTAGTAATAACTTGATCTGAAGTTTCATGATCATCATCATTAACTTCCTCACTAATTGGTATAGGCGTCACAGAAACTGGTTTCTGTGATGAACTACTTTCCAATAAGGGAGCAGGTACAATTACCTCATCAAGTTCTACTTTCCTCCCACTCACTTCTTTCGAGAGAAACTCCTTCTCTAGAAAGGATCCATTCTTAGCAACGAATGTCTTGCCTTCGGATCTGTGATAGAAGGTGTACCCAACTGTCTCCTTTGGGTATCCTATGAAGACACATTTCTCCGATTTGGGTTTGATCTTATCAGGATGAAACTTTTCCACATAAGCATCGCAACCCCAAACTTTAAGAAACGACAACTTTGGTTTCTTGCCAAACCACAGTTCATAAGATGTCGTCTCAACGGATTTAGATGGTACCCTATTTAACGTGAATGCAGCTGTCTCTAATGCATAACCCCAAAAACGATAGTGGTAGATCGGTAAGAGACATCATATATCGCACCATATCTAATAAAGTACGGTTACGATGTTCAGACACACCATTACACTGTGGTGTTCCAAGTGGCGTGAGTAGTGAAACTATTTCACATTGTTTTAATTGAATGCCAAACTCGTAACTCAAATATTTTACCTCTGCGATCATATCGTAGAAACTTTTATTTTCTTGTTACGATGATTCTCCACTTCACTCTGAAATTCTTTGAACTTTTCAAATGTTTCAGACTTGTGTTTCATCAAGTAGATATACCCATATCTGCTCAAATCATCTGTGAAGGTCAGAAAATAATGGTACCTGCTACGAGCCTCAATATTCATCGGACCACATACATCTGTATGTATGATTTCCAACAAATCTGTTGCTCTCTCCATAGTTCCGGAGAACGGCTTTTCAGTCATCTTGCCCATGAGGCACGGTTCGCAAGCATCAAGTGATTCATAATCAAGTGATTCCAAAATCCCATCAGTATGGAGTTTCTTCATGCGCTTTACACCAATATGACCTAAACGGCAGTGCCACAAATAAGTTGCACTATCATTATTAACTTCGCATCTTTTGGCTTCAATATTATGAATATGTGTATCACTACGATCGAGATCCAACAAACCATTTTCGTTGGTGTGTATGACCATAGAAGGTTTTTATTCATGTAAACAAAACAACAATTGTTCTCTAACTTAAATGAATAACCGTATTGCAATAAACATGATCAAATCATATTCATGCTCAACGCAAACACCAAATAACACTTATTTAGTTTCAACACTAATCCCGAAAGTACAGGGAGTGTGCGATGATGATTATATCAATCTTGGAACTACTTCCAACACACATCGTCACCTCGCCTTTTTACTAGTCTCTGTTTATTCTGCAACTCCCGTTTCGAGTTACTACTCTTAGCAACTGAACCAGTATCAAATACCGAGGGGTTGCTATAAACACTAGTAAAGTACACATCAATAACATGTATATCCAATATACCTTTGTTCACTTCGCCATCCTTCTTATCCACCAAATAGTTGGGGTAGTTCCTCTTTCAGTGACCAGTCCCTTTGCAGTAGAAGCACTTAGTCTCAGGCTTAGGACCAGACTTAGGCTTCTTCACTTGAGCAGCAACTTGCTTGCCGTTCTTCTTGAAGTTCCCCTTCTTCCCTTTACCCTTTTCTTGAAACTAGTGCTCTCGTCAACCATCAACACTTGATGTTTTTCTTGATTTCTACCTTCGTCGATTTCAGCATCACGAAGAGCTCGGGAATTACTTTCGTCATCCCTTGCATACTGTAGTTCATCACGAAGTTCTACTAACTTGGTGATGGTGACTAGAGAATTCTGTCAATCACTATTTTATCTGGAAGATTAACTCCCACTTGATTCAAGCGATTGTAGTACCCAGACAATCTGAGCACATGCTCACTAGTTGAGCGATTCTCCTCCATCTTTTAGCTATAGAACTTGTTGGAGACTTCATATCTCTCAACTTGGGTATTTGCTTGAAATATTAACTTCAACTCCTGGAACATCTCATATGGTCCATGACGTTCAAAATGTCTTTGAAGTCCCGATTCTAAGCCGTTAAGCATGGTGCACTAAACTATCAAGTAGTCATCATATTGAGCTAGCCAAACGTTCATAACGTCTGCATCTGCTCCTGCAATAGGTCTGTCACCTAGCGGTGCATTAAGGACATAATTCTTCTGTGCAGCAATGAGGATAATCCTCAGATCACGGATCCAATCCGCATCTTTGCTACTAACATCTTTCAACATAATTTTCTCTAGGAACATATCAAAAATAAATACAGGGAAGCAACAACGCGAGCTATTGATCTACAACATAATTTGCAAAAATACTATCAGGACTAAGTTCATGATAAATTTAAGTTCAATTAATCATATTACTTAAGAACTCCCACTTAGATAGACATCCCTCTAATCATCTAACTGATCACGTGATCCATATCAACTAAACCATGTCCGATTAACACGTGAGATGGAGTAGTTTCAATGGTGAACATCACTATGTTGATCATATCTACTATATGATTCACGCCCGAACTTTCGGTCTCTGTGTTCCGAGGCCATATCTGTATATGCTAGGCTCGTCAAGTTTAACCTGAGTATTCCGCGTGTGCAACTGTTTTGCACCCGTTGTATTTGAACGTAGAGCCTATCACACCCGATTAACACGTGGTGTCTCAGCACGAAGAACTTTCGCAACGGTGCATACTCAGGGAGAACACTTTATCTTGAAATTTTAGTGAGAGATCATCTTATAATGCTACCGTCAATCAAAGAAAGATAAGATGCATAAAGGATTAACATCACATGCAATCAATATAAGTGATATGATATGGCCATCATTATCTTGTGCTTGTGATCTCCATCTCCGAAGCACCGTGCTTGTGATCTCCATCTCCGAAGCACTGTCATGATCACCATCGTCACCGGCGCGACACCTTGATCTCCATCGTAGTATCGTTGTCGTCTCGCCAACTTATTGCTTTTACGACTATCACTACCGCTTAGTGATAAAGTAAAACTATTACATGGCGATTGCATTTCATACAATAAAGCGACAACCATATGGCTCCTGCCAGTTGCCGATAACTCGGTTACAAAACATGATCATCTCATACAACAAATTATATCACATCATGTCTTGACCATATCACATCACAACATGCCCTGCAAAAACAAGTTAGACATCCTCTATTTTGTTGTTGCAAGTTTTACGTGGCTGCTACGGGCTTAGCAAGAACCGTTCTTACCTACGCATCAAAAACACAACGATAGTTTGTCAAGTTGGTGTTGTTTTAACCTTCGCAAGGACCGGGCGTAGCCACACTCGGTTCAACTAAAGTGAGAGAGACAGACACCCGCCAGTCACCTTTAAGCAACGAGTGCTCCGAACGGTGAAACCAGTCTCGCATAAGCGTACGCGTAATGTCGGTCCGGGCCACTTCATCTCACAATACCGCTGAACCAAAGTATGACATGCTGGTAAGCAGTATGACTTATATCGCCCACAGCTCACTTGTGTTCTACTCGTGCATAGCATCAACGCATAAAACCTGGCTCGGATGCCACTGTTGGGGAACGTAGTAATTTCAAAAAAATTCTACGCACACGCAAGATCATGGTGATGCATAGCAACGAGAGGGGAGAGTGTTGTCCACGTACCCTCGTAGACCGACAGCGGAAGCGTTATCACAACGCGGTTGATGTAGTCGTACGTCTTCACGATCCGACCGATCAAGTACCGAACGCACGGCACCTCCGAGTTCAACACACGTTCAGGTCGATGACGTCCCTCGAACTCCGATCCAGCCGAGTGTTGAGGGAGAGTTTCGTCAGCACGACGGCATGGTGACGATGATGATGTTCTACCGACGCAGGGCTTCGCCTAAGCTCCGCAACGATATTATCGAGGTGTAATATGGTGGAGGGGGGCACCGCACACGACTAAAATATCGTATATCAATTGTGTGTCCTCGGGGTGCCCCCTTGCCCCCGTATATAAAGGAGCAAGGAGGAGAGGGCCGGCCAAGGGGAGGTGGCGCGCCCAAGGGGGGAGTCCTACTCCCACCGGGAGTAGGAATCCTCCTTTCCTTGTGGGAGTAGGAGAAGGGAAGGGGGAAGGAGAAAGAAGGAAGGGGGCGCCCCCCTCCCTAGTCTAATTCGGACTAGCACATGGGGAGGGGTGCGGCAACCCTTTGGGGTCTTTCTCTCCTTTCCCGTATGGCCCATTAAGGCCCAATACGAATTCCCGTAACTCTCCGGTACTCCAAAAATATCCGAATCACTCGGAACCTTTCCGAAGTCCGAATATAGTCGTCCAATATATCGATCTTTACGTCTCGACCATTTCGAGACTACTCGTCATGTCCCCGATCTCATCCGGGACTCCGAACTCCTTCCGTACATCAACATACATAAACTCATAATAAAACTGTCATCGTAACGTTAAGCGTGCGGACCCTACGGGTTCGAGAACTATGTAGACATGACCGAGACACCTCTCCGGTCAATAACCAATAGTGGAACCTGGATGCTCATATTGGCTCCCACATATTCTACGAAGATTTTTATCGGTCAAACCGCATAACAACATACGTTGTTCCCTTTGTCATCGGTATGTTACTTGCCCGAGATTCGGTCGTCGGTATCTCGATACCTAGTTCAATCTCGTTACCGGCAAGTCTCTTTACTCGTTCCGTAATACATCATCCTGCAACTAACTCATTAGTCACAATGCTTACAAGGCTTTATAGTGATGTGCATTACCGAGTGGGCCCAGAGATACCTCTCCGACAATCGGAGTGACAAATCCTAATCTCGAAATACGCCAACCCAACAAGTACCTTTGGAGACACCTGTAGAGCACCTTTATAATCACTCATTTACGTTGTGACGTTTGGTAGCACACAAAGTGTTCCTCCGGTAAACGGGAGTTGCATAATCCCATAGTCATAGGAACATGTATAAGTCATGAAGAAAGCAATAGCAACATACTAAACGATCGGGTGCTAAGCTAACGGAATGGGTCAAGTCAATCACGGCATTCTCCTAATGAGGTGATCCCGTTAATCAAATGACAAATCATGTCTATGGCTAGGAAACATAACCATCTTTGATTAACGAGCTAGTCAAGTAGAGGCATACTAGTGACACTCTGTTTGTCTATGTATTCACACATGTATTATGTTTCTGGTTAATACAATTCTAGCATGAATAATAAACATTTATCATGATATAAGGAAATAAATAATACTTTATTATTGCCTCTAGGGCATATTTCCTTCAGCCGGAATAGGGTCCCGAATGGTTTTTGGTGGCTACAGAGGCTTGCGGCGGCAGAACTCTCGATCTAGGTTATTTTTTGGGGGTTTCTGTATATATAAGAGGTTTTGGCGTCGGGGCGGGCTCCGGGCTGTCCATGAGGTAGGGGGCGCGCCCAGGGGGTGGGCGCGCCTCCCACCCTCGTGGGCAGCCCGAGACTCTTCTGGCCCAACTCTTTTACTCCATGGCCTTCTTCTGGTCCGAAAATAAGCTCTGTCAAGTTTCAGGTCAATTGGATTCCGTTTGGTTTTCCTTTTCTGTGATACTCAAAAGCAAGGAAAAAATAGAAACTGGCACTGGGCTCTAGGTTAATAGGTTAGTCCCAAAAATCATATAAAATAGCATATAAATGCATATAAAACATCCTAGATGGATAATATAATAGCATGAATACTTCATAAATTATAGATAAGTTGGAGACATATCAGCATCCCCAAGCTTAATTCCTGCTCGTCCTCGAGTAGGTAAATGATAAAGGAAATAATTTATGAAGTGTGAATGCTAGCAGGTGCACAAGTTTGATCAATGATAATTTCAATCACCTTGTCTAGAATCATTATGTGTCATAACAGTAGCTCACATCATAAAGCTTCTCATGATCAAGTAACAAGCTATTCACATGTTAAAGTATAGATCATAAACTTTCTTGAAAACTAACAAACTATGTTCTGAGTCATCGAACAATTGCAATTCATCTTATTTTCAGGAAGGGTCTATGTAAGAGCTTTGATTTAGCAAATTCCACATACTCAACTATCATATAGTCTTCCATGATTGCTACCACTCAAAGCATATTTTTAGAACAAATAGCATTCGTCGAACATAGAGAAAGATAGGGGCTTAATGTTTCGCCTCCCAACCTTTTATCTCAAGGGTAATGTCAACAATAATAATTCATGATCAAATATATTTGAATGGCCATATATGCTTAGATCTTTCCATCACATGATGCTTGCCAACTAAAGAGTAGGTTGGAATGAGAAGGAATTCTACTGACTCTTGCATAAAAGTAAAAGATAGGCCCTTCGCAGAGGGGAGCAGGGATTTGCAGAGGTGCCAGAGCTCGAAGCTTTAAAACAGAGATGAAAATAATTTTGAGAGGTATGCTTTCATTGTCAACATAACGACCAAGAGTTCCTAATATATTCCATACTAGATACATTATAGGCACTTCCCAAACAGGAAGGTAAAGATTTTACTCCCCCTTCACCAACAATCACACTCCACGGCTTGTCCGAAACAACGGGTGTTGTCCAACTATCAACAATCCTGGGGGAGTTTGTTTAAATTATTTGCGAATTTGTTTTTGATCTTTTGATCATAGGACTGGGCATCCCAGTTACCAGCCATTTTCTCGTGAATGATGAGCGGAGTCCACTCATCGTGAAAATAACCCACCTAGCATGGAAGATACTGACAGCCCCTAATCGCTACATGAGCGATTCGGGCATGCAAAATAGATTATTATTTGAAGGTTTAGAGTTTGGCACATGCAAATTTCGTTGGAACAGCAGGTAAATACCGCATATAGGTAGATATGGTGGACACTCATGGAATAAACTTGGTTCAAGGAATTTGGATGCACAAGCAGTATTCCCTCTTAGTACAGATATTTTGTCTAGAAAAGGATTCTAAATAGCAAGCACCACATGTTAGAGGATCCATAACAATATAACTTCTATACAAATATACCCAAGCATAACTCATTATGTTGTCTTCCTTGTCCAACTTCAACTAATTTGCTTAGGTTTGAAAATAATTAATGGGGATCACAATCATAGAAGATGTCCAATATAGTATATTTATATGTGAAATCTCTCTTCCTACAATATTCTTTCATGAATTGTTCAAGTGACCAATACAATATTTGCTAACCTTCAAAAAATTTACCACCTCTACTTCTTTTATGTGAAGGCATTACTCCCCATGGGATAAGCATATGAAACATATATAATTTCAGAATTATGATATTGAAATCATTCAACTATTTACTCATAGGATATAAGTGAAGAACACGAGTAAATGACAAACTACTCCCAAAAGATATAAGTGAAGATCATTGACTAGTTCAATAATTATGTAGCTATGTGAAGACTCTCTCTCATTTACGAATTTCAGATCTTGGGATATTATTCAAACAGCAAGCAAAACAAAATAAAACAACATTTCAAGGATAGCACTCATCATGTGAAGAAGCAAAAACTTAGGCTCAACCGATACTAACCGATAATTGTTGAAGAAGAAAGGTGGGATGCCTACCGGGGCATCCCCAAGCTTAGATGCTTGAGACTTCTTGAAATATTATCTTGGGGTGCCTTGGGCATCACCAATCTTGAGCTTTTGTGTCTCCTTAATTCCTCTCATATCACGGTTTCCTAAATCTCGAAAGCTTCATCCACACCAAACTCAACAAGAACTCGTGAGATAAGTTAGTATAAACCAATGCAAAAACCTTATCATTTTCTACTGTAACAAATCATTAAAATTATTATTCCACATTGCATACTAAATTCCTCTGCATATTTAATACTCCTATCCTCAAATAGAATCATTAAACAACCAAACATATGCAAACAATGCAAATATAACAGCAATCTGCCAAAACAGTACAGTATGTAAAGAATGCAAGATTCATCATACTTCCCTAACTCCAAAAATTATGAAATTCTACCACAGTGTAGAAAATTTATCAGAGCTCAATATGCAAAAAGTTTCAACATTTTATTATATTTTGACTTTTCTAGGGAATTTTTTCAACAGCGGTAAACTTTCTGTTTTGAAACAGCAACATGTATACTTGCAAAATAAGCATGGTAAAAGCTATCCTTGAAATTTTTATTGAAACTAGAGATGCAAAACATTATTCTAAATAACAGCAAGCAAATACTAACAAAATAAAATGACTCTCCAAGCAAAACACATATCATGTGGTGAATAAAAATATAGCTCCAAGTAAAGTTGCCGATGGACGAAGACGAAAGAGGGGATGCCATCCGGGGCATCCCCAAGCTTAGGCTCTTGGTTGTCCTTTAATATTACCTTGGGGTGCCTTGGGCATCCCCAAGCTTAGGCTCTTGCCACTCATTATTCCATAGTCCATCGAATCTTTACCCAAAACTTGAAAACTTCACAACACAAAACTCAACAGAAAACTCGTAGCTCCGTTAGTATAAGAAAATAAATCACCACTTAGGTACTGTTGTGAACTCATTCTAAATTAATATTGTTGTAATATATACTTTATTCCAACTTCCCTATGGTTCATACCCTCCTATACTACTCATAGATTCATCAAAATAAGCAAACAACACATAGAAAACAGAATCTGTCAAAAACAGAACAGTCTGTAGTAATCTGTATCAAACGTATACTTATGGAACTCCAAAAATTCTGAAATAAATTGGTGGACCTAAGGAATTTGTCTATTAATATTCTGAAAAAATAATCAACTTAAAAGCACTCTTCTGTAAAAAATAAAATCTAAACTCGTGAGCGCAAAGTTTCTGTTTTTTACAGCAAGATCACATTAACTTCCACCCAAGTCTTCCCAAAGGTTCTACTTGGCACTTTATTGAAACAAAAGCTATAAAACATGATTACTACAGTAGCTTAATCATGTTACCATACAAAAACAGTAGGGGTAAATATTGGGTTGTCTCCCAACAAGCGTTTTTCTTTAATGCCTTTCTAGCTAGGCATGATGATTTCAATGATGCTCGTATAAAAGATAAGAATTGAAACATAAAGAGAGCATCATGAAGAATGTGACTATCACATTTAAGTCTAACCCACTTCCTACGCATAGGGATTTTGTGAGCAAACAACTTATGGGAAGAATAATCAACTAGCATAGGAAGGCAAAACAAGCATAACATCAAAACTTTAAGCACATAGAGAGGAAACTCGATATTATTGCAATTCTTACAAGCATATGTTCCCCCCTCATAATAATTTTCAGTAGCATCATGAATGAATTCAACAATATAACCATCACATAAAGCATTCTTTTCATGATCTACAAGCATAGAAATTTTATTACTCTCCTCATAAGCAAAATCCTTCTCATTCGGAATAGTGGGAGTATCATAAGAAACTTGAATACTATAAATTGTTTCCATATTAAAAGAGTAATGTTCAGAAAAAGGGTAATCATAATCATGACAAGTTTTATAAATACAATCATCACTACTTTTTATAGCATAAGTTTCATCACAATAATCATCATAAGTAGCAACTTGGATCTCATCATAATCAATTGAAACCTCTTCCAAGATAGTGGAGTCATCACTAAATAAAGTCATGACCTCTCCAAATCCACTTTCATATTTATCACAATAAGATTCAACATCCTCCAAAATAGTGGGATCATTACTTTCTAAAGTCGACACTCTTCCAAACCCACTTTCATCAATATAATCATCATAAGTAGGAGGCATGCTATCATCATAATAAATTTGCTCATCAAAACTTGGGAGGCTAAAAATATCATCTGCATTAAACGTAGCATCCCCAAGCTTGGGACAAACATTAATTGCAGCAAATATATTCTCAAACATGTCATTCTCATCAAACATAGCATCCCCAATCTTGGGCCTTTTCATATCATAAGCATAATCACTCTCATCATTAATAGTACGGATAGCACCAATAGTATAGCAATTATCATCATCACAATGAGTAATAGGAGCAACATCATTTGGGAGGGATACCTTTTTACCTTTGTTTCTCCATCTTTTCTTTTTCTTCTTCACATCATGTGTGGGTTTAATCCTCCTTTTTGAGCTCCTTATTAATGAGATTGGTTGAATAGAAGGCTCCTCCTCGTTACCTGATTCATCATAAGAAATAATAGGAGGATATTGGGAAGCCTCTTCCCTTTCATTAGTATTCTCTTCATCTTCTATTTCTTTTATTTTCTTTATGTAATTGGCAATATAATGATTTTCAATGCAATTCACCGCACAATACATAAAAATTTCTTCTAGATCATAATCAAGAACTTTATCAAGGACAAATTCTGGCATATCCTTAGTTATACGTTTCATTTCTTCATTACCCAAAAGCAAACTGAGTTCATTATGATGTGCAAGGGAAATCAAGTCATCACAATTTTTGGACACGATTCGATCATGAAACAATTTGCATTGGAGATTTAAATTATCACGTTCATTGCAAAGTTCACAATGATGGCAAAGAAATTTTAAATTTTCAGCACAAACATCTAGCCTTTCTTGCAACCATTTAGTTTCTAAATACTTATGCCTCTTGCAAAATCTATCTTCCTTATTTTGTGTGTACTTGCAAACTCTATGCACTCCACAAAAGTTGACACGCTTATAAGAGACATTGTCATCATGACAAGTGCAATCATCATTAGTACTATGGATATTCAAAGAGTTCATACTAACAACATTGCAATCATGCTCATCATTCAAAGATTTAGTGCCAAACATTTTAATGCATTCTTCTTCTAACATTTTGGCACAATTATCGGAATCCTTACTTTCATGAAAGATATTAAAAAGATGAAGCATATGAGGGACCCTCAATTCATTTTTTTGTAGTTTTCTTTTATAAACTAGTGATAAAACAAGAAAATAAAAGATTCGATTGCAAGATCTAAAGATATACCTTCAAGCACTCACCTCCCCGGCAACGGCGCTAGAACAGAGCTTGATGTCTACTACGCAACCTTCTTCTTGTAGACGTTGTTGGGCCTCCAAGTGCAGAGGTTTGTAGGACAGTAGCAAATTTCCCTCAAATGGATGACCTAAGGTTTATCAATCCGTGGGAGGCGTAGGATGAAGATGGTCTCTCTCAAACAACCCTGCAACCAAATAACAAAGAGTCTCTTGTGTCCCCAACACACCCAATACAATGGTAAATTGTATAGGTGCACTAGTTCAGCGAAGAGATGGTGATACAAGTGCAATATGGATGGTAGATATACGTTTTTGTAATCTGAATATATAAAAATAGCAAGGTAGCAAGCGGTAAAAGTGAGCGTAAACGGTATTGCAATGCTAGGAAACAAGGCCTAGGGTTCATACTTTCACTAGTGCAAGTTCTCTCAACAATAATAAGATAATTGGATCATATAACTATCCCTCAACATGCAACAAAGAGTCACTCCAAAGTCACTAATAGCGGAGAACAAACGAAGAGATTATTGTAGGGTACGAAACCACCTCAAAGTTATTCTTTCGGATCGATCTATTCAAGAGTTTGTACTAGAATAACACCTTAAGATACATATCAACCAAAACCCTAATGTCACCTAGATACTCCAATGTCACCTCAAGTATCCGTGGGTATGACTATACGATATGCATCACACAATCTCAGATTCATCTATTCAAACCAACACAAAGTACTTCAAAGAGTGCCCCAAAGTTTCTACCGGAGAGTCAAGACGAAAACGTGTGCCAACCCCTATGCATAAGTTCACAATGTTCCGGAACCCGCAATTTGATCACCAAAACATACATCAAGTAGATCACGTGAATATCCCATTGTCACCATAGATAAGCACATGCAAGACATACATCAAGTGTTCTCAAATCCTTAAAGACTCAATCTGATAAGATAACTTCAAAGGGAAAACTCAATCCATTACAAGAGAGTAGAGGGGGAGAAACATCATAAGATCCAACTATAATAGCAAAGCTCGCGATACATCAAGATCGTGCCACATCAAGAACACGAGAGAGAGAGAGAGAGAGAGAGAGAGAGAGAGAGAGAGAGAGATCAAACAAATAGCTACTAGTACGTACCCTCAGCCCCGAGGGTGAACTACTCCCTCCTCGTCATGGAGAGCGTCGGGATGATGAAGATGGCCACCGGTGATGGATCCCCCCTCCGACAGGGTGCCGGAACAGAGTCCCGATTGGTTTTTGGTGGCTACAGAGGCTTGCGGCGGCGGGACTCCTGATCTAGGTTATGTTCTTGGGGTTTCTGTATATATAAGAGGTTTTGGCGTCGGGAACAAGTCAGGGGGGCCTCCGGGTTGTCCACGAGGTAGGGGCGCGCCCAGGGGGTGGGCGCGCCTCCCACCCTCGTGGGCAGCCCGAGACTCTTATGGCCGAACTCTTTTACTCCATGGCATTCTTCTGGTCCAAAAATAAGCTCCGTCAAGTTTCAGGTCAATTGGACTCCATTTGGTTTTCCTTTTCTGCGATACTCAAAAACAAGGAAAAGACAAAAAGTGGCACTGGGCTCTAGGTTAATAGGTTAGTCCCAAAAATCATATAAAATAGCATATAAATGCATATAAAACATCCTAGATGGATAATATAATAGCATGAATACTTCATAAATTATAGATATGTTGGAGACGTATCAGAGTGCTCCCAGCCTCCTTCTTCCTCCTTTGGATACAGCTCCAGGAGCACTCTGTACTGCTACATATACACTTCATATATCATCAGACATGCAGGAGTAGGGGTGTTACCTCCATACGAGGGACCCGAACCTGGGTAAACCACCGCATGCTGCTTGCCTAATCCCGTCCCTTGATCTCGACTGCAGCCTAGCCCTCACCTCAAGCCACCCCATGGCATCCGCCGTGACGTGACTCCCCCCCCCCCCCCCCCCCCACGAGAATACCATGACACAACTCTAGTTTTTGTGTAACAATGAGTGCGGGTGAGGGCATCGTAAATCACCACTCCCATGGGATAAAGTAAACCACATGTATGATAGGTTGAGATACGAAGCATGTATTAACTAGGACTAGTAGAATGCCCGTGCATCGCTACGGGCTTTTGAAACATTTTCTTGGAGTTATATAAACATAAATGCATATTAAATTTCACATGTATAGAAGAGATACCGCGGGCACAATCGGGTAATAATTGAAGTCCATTTTACTTACAATGTAAGTTAATAAAAAAAGGCAATTTGACTATATATATACATATAGAGCGATGATCCAACTAAAAATCCGTTTCAAATTAAGATCTACTTGATGCGCTTAAGAAATTCTCGGACAATATCAGGGATGTTGTCTTTAGCTTCACTCGCATGATATTTGAGCAAGTATAACAAAAACTTCTTTCTCAACTCATATCCATCCTGCACAACCAATATATATAGTTAACTGAAATACTTCACTTCAAAGTAGTGGCAGAGCTTCATGGGGCTAACTTGGGCCATGCCCCCAGCACATAAGAAATATGTGTGTATCCTTTAGTAATATGCCTATTTGTCCACTAAAAATCAGCCCAAAAAGCAATTATGTTTCCTCCCCAGTCCATGACCCCCTCAATTTTGTCTCAAGCTCCGCCACTGTGTGGAAGGTCTTAAAATGTGTAACGGAAAATACTCACCGTGCAAATGATATTTTGATGGGTCTATGTCTAACCATATCTTGTTGTAATAAGTATTAACATGTTCTACGATGTGATGATATTTTGATGGATCTATATCTGTTTTGGCATATTTTTTATTTGGCCAGATATTGACATGATAAAAATATGTACCTTTTTCACCCGCCCCGTCTCACAGATTTTCGTGAGCACGCATACAATATATTTACGCATTTATCACATGTAATTCCACATTTAGAATATATTTATGATATTAGATATGATTTATGGTTTGTGTTATTAAGTATAAAGTTTATGTGATTGGTCTTACACCATCGTGCAAGAACATATCATCATTTATAAGGCATTCCAACTCGTCGTTTGATAACAAGGCATCTCCAATGTCCACAGAATTGGTTTTCTTGTGGGAGACATGATTAATTCAATGATAGTAATGATATCTCTAGGGGTTCTTTTTGAACTTCGCCAAAATACATCTCTATCTCCGACATATTCTGCAAAAATAATCATATAAAAATGCATTTTTTGTATTATCATGTAAAATATACATATAAAGAAGGATTATTTGTATTCACCTCTTCTCGTGGTGTTTCAGTCCGCTCCTCATCATTACTTCGATGGCTATATCACTTCATATTTTTTAATCATCATCTGAATGCATCGCGTTTTATCTTGATGAACAAAAGTGAAAGATATAAATATATAAAAAATATTTTATACTGCATTAAATAAACATATATAATATACTAAAACAAAAGTGAGACGAACACAGCTACTTTTATTTGCTAAATACCTTTTTTAGTGCTATTTGCAAAATAACTGGGTACGCCTAATTAGTTTTTTTAGATAGCTTGAGGCGTCCATCCATGGCCCAAAACTTTCTGAGCTGGGGCTATCGCAAAAGGAGATGGCCCAACCTCGAGCCTGCTAGAATTTGTTTTTTAGGTACTATACATCCTTATCCTCACCATATAGTGGCACCTCCCAGGCTCTCACTCTCTCAATATCGAGCCTTCTCCTGTCCCCGTCGCCTCCCTTACATCAACTGCGACACAACATACTCCTCTCCCTTCCACTGCGTCGATCGGCCCCTCCTCTTCCTGTCATCTCTACTCCATGCCACGCGTCGAGCCCATCCTCCTGTCCCATGCTGTACTCCCTGGTATCCTCCTCTCCCGCCGTGGTGGCTTGATTGGTTCGATCAGCTGACATCCACGCCCGTCAGGTTATTGCGGCGGTGCTGCAGAGGCAAAGCTTGGCGTACCGACGGAGCCTACCTGCCTGGCGATGGGGTGGGAGTCGGATAGGCACGCGGCGGCGGTGGTTCGGTCGCGAAGGCGGCTCCAGCAGTCCCTGTGGCGTCATCGCTGCAGTGCTTCCATTCCGACGGCATCGTCGGTCCGTTCGAGACGGGGCTCATACATGGGGGTGGCCCGCCCAATAAGACAGTGGCATGGCACGAAGTCGTTGTTCCTCATTTCCCCGAACGGATTACTGGGAAGACGAAGCAGTGGCCCTCTTTCCTCACCGTCGGTACAGTTTTGTTGGCTAATCAACTTGGTGGGCACCTTAGAAAGGTACACAGCCAGGTACGTATCTGTGAATCTGAAGCATTTTAGGGTGTACACATTCTGAATTTCACAAATGTACTACTAATTGTTGTTGATAAAAACAAATTGGGCTATGCATGTCACTTAGCGAGTATCCTCTTGTACATAGAAACATCACAACTACAGGCAAATGCACTGTATTGCTATTGTAAAGCGTGCTTTGGTGAAATATTTGAATCTTGACAAATAGAAATCCACTACTGCCGAAGTTGACCAACTACATCCTTATCTAACATTGACCAACTACACCCTTATCTAATATAGGAAAAATCAGGGACCAAAGGATCATATCTTCCTGATGCATAACATGTAGAACTCTATTACTACATAAGTTGATCAACTACATCCTTGTGTAATACATGGTAATAAATCATAAATCGCTGGAGCATATGTTCCTGATGCTAATGCCTCCTTTTTTGTTGTCTGTTTGACCATTAGTATTTATTTTCACCATTGAGCTAGCAATCATGTTCTGAAATTGCCAACTGCAGTACTGCTCACCTACATCTTAATGTACAATGCCTCGGCTATAAAGTTTGAAGAATCTTAAAATACTTGCTTTACTATATTACAATACATGATAGATGTGTTGCAGAGAGGCATCACTCTTCTACGCCGAGCATGCCGACAGGAGCTTCTTCAACAGTTTGGTGAAGTACACCATTTTGGGTATGTATAAGCCAACATTGAATATTCGTACATAGCCTGCCATGGTTCCTATCAAGTGAAAAGTAACTTTGCATGATTATAGACAACGATATACAATTGTTACTATATTAATGTGTCTTTATGGGTCATCTTTTTGTGTTTTTGTTGCCATGGTAAACTTTGATATATATCATGTGATCCTTTCACCACTATTTTTTATAAAATAGCAATTGTTAATTTCACCATGAGATGAAATAGCAAAATCTATGATACTGCTTATGTTGAATTCTTATATCAAGATTGCAAGACTGTTTTCATCTAAAAAAATATTGTTGTTAATGTTGGACTGCTTGCATTTCCAGCCTGAAGATAGCAAGTATCTTATTTAGAATGATGCACTTCATTTGTTAGAAATGCATTATTAGTATTTCTAACTAATATATTCATCATATCTACACATCTGTTTATTCATTCTAGGAGCTCTGGTTATCATAGTTTTGAAATGAGCTGATCTGATATAAGAGCTCTTGCATATTTGTGAACAAATACACAGTAATACAGAAAACTTATTCTGGTTGTTTCTTTCCATGTTGGTGGCCATCACCTAAACGAACAATTTTCTGAGAGAGCAAAGGAGCCAACAGATGAAGTTCAGATCTACACATGGAAACATGACACACTCTGGGAGCTCATTGGTCTCGTAATATTTCATATTATACTTTTGACTTCATAAAATACCATGGCTGTGTGACAGTTATAATAAGGGCTCGGGCATGTCAATCACATCCTAATTGCTATGGATGATAGTCTAATAAGCACAATTGTTATGTTTATCAGGTTTTAGTGCTTGCCCTTCTGGCAAGGAAAATAAATGAAATGTTATCTTTTGCTTTTTTTGTACCTGTATAAGAATGGACGTTTTGTTTTCACACAGGTAAGACTTCATATTGTCAGTATATATTTAATGATTTGTTTCTACAATTCCAATTTGCAAATTCCTAGCGAAATGCTTGTTTGCTTTCTGCTATATCATGTCAAGTAATTTTACAGGGCAATTGCAATGATCCAACATAAATCATGTTCTGTTGTAGTACCTAACATTTAGAAACTTTGGAGAAGATAAAAGAATTTGATCGTTCCTAATCACATAATCACTACACCTTTAGAAAGGCTCAGGATCCATAAGATATTCATACCTAGAGAAACTTGCCTTCTTGATGCTCCTTGGTTACTTCAAGTGCTCCTCGCTGTATTTGCCTCCAGAACTAACTATGCCACAGTATAAGCTATCTGTGATGGGCAAGGGGGAGGAGGGTTGGGGGAGGAGATTCGCATATATAGGAGGGCCATGGGCGGAGATCAGGAGTGTAGACTTTGTTTTTTTTCCAATTAGATTGCATATTCCTGTATGGAGCGGATCTCTTTCCTTTTTCCCTCAATGTACATTTCTGTAGGGAAAGATATGAACACGATCTGCTGCATATTTTACCAAATGGGGTTAAAGTCTTGTGAGGACATCACTATTCAGACAATTGTCATTGAAAAACCTGATTATGTATATGCATATCCAATGTGTTGAACTGTAAGAAATTATATGCAATTACCTGTCTCTGGGGTCTTTTGTGAATGTTGATCAACATTAGAGATATCACATAGAAGGGGTTGGTGCAGATATGGCACCTTCGGCGCTCTGAAATGAAATAAAAAAAACTTCATTTTTTGTGGGAACTAAAAAATTTGTTTGTGCATCTTCATGTGACACCGATGGTTCCCTTATGTATAGTGGAACGCTATTTTGAAAAACTCTAGAGGATAAACCAGTGCAGACAGATATAACATATAATCAGGTATATATCGGTTTTAGAATAATCACCAAACCAAACCAGCTCAGCTACCTTAATGCCCATGTGTTGCCACGGAAAAAGAAAAAAAATGCCACGGAAAAAAATGTCCTAATTAAGAAATATGTGTCGAACACAATGCCATGTGATTTTTTTTTGTAAAGTGATAAATATTGACTTTCCTCCTACAAAAATGCCAACTTGCTCCAGTAAATAAAAAGAAGAAAAAGTCGTAGTACATCTCATATAGAACTCAAAATACCAAGTAAAGCCGAAGACCTACAGTTGTGCCAGCCGAGGCTGACAAACAAGCAACCGACAAACATTAAACAATAGGATGACCAATTTAGTTTCATTTTTTAGTTCATTTTCCTTGATAATAACACGTTTATTGGCCTTCTTTGTAACACATAGAAACAATCTGACCATTTCGATAGATGTCATAAGAAGAAGACAAATGCTCCAACAAACTTTGTAGAAGACAATAGCAAAATCTGCACTGGTTTTGAAGTCCATATTGTTTCATCTCTACATAATTATCGATCTTGTACTCACCTGTGGTGCTGACCCGTGGCTTCACCTTTGATGGGAAACTTTGGCTCGCAATCGAGAATTGGAACCGCGGTGGATCCTGCTCCAGTGCCCGGTGGCAATCATTGCGTCGCTTGCAGGGATCCTCGCTGAAACTTGGAACCCTAATCCATCAGCACAGTCGGCCATCGCGGCTCGGTGCCAATGGCCACACATCGTCGATGCCCTGTCGCACTACTGCGTTGGCACCAAGCTCGCGCCCCCGTTCCCGCGCCATCTTGTGCATTTGGATCAGGCTCGGAGGCCTCTCACCGTCCCAGTTCTTGGTCCGGCCGGCCACGTAGATGGCCTGCCTGGATCTCGCCGCCATGACTCGGAGCAATTCTCTGCCAACCTCCGCTCCATGCCTCCCAGCGCCTCGTCGCCCGGAACTGGCCCCTCTGACCATCCTGCCTCGCCACCTCGCGCGCTTTGTGGTTGTTTGTGTACCTCGAGTTGTTTGGTGTGCTAGTTGTGCTAGATTGGCTCGGAAGAGAGGAATGATGAACGAGCAGGGAGGGTGATGGCACAGATTGATTATCATTTATTAGAAAAGATATTTTTAGGAAAGATATTGTACTGATTGGGTCTTTTGGTGGGAAGCTGGTCCCATCTCAAAGAAAATAAAGGAGGAGATATGGAAACTTGCATGAGAAAATTACGACTACCAGCCAAAGCTAGCATGCGAAAATCGCGGCATATTAAAAAACCGATGCCGGTGGGATTTCCTCACGTACATAACTGGAGCAGGTGGACAACTTGATAAGCCATCAATATTTAGATAGTGGAGATTTGGGGTTTTTATGAGAGGAGAAAAATCTAGTTGGAGGGGTGGGGGATGGGACGAAAAAAACCAGCGAAAAAAAGGTTAAAAGTGGTGGGACGAAAATAAACCGTGGTACTATTCAACCAACTCAGACATTAGGAGTAGAGATGAAAGTGGTGGGACGAAAATTAATTGTGCCTCGCCACCTCACATGCTTTGTGGCTGTTTGTGTACCTCGTGTTGTTTGGTCTGCTAGTTGGCTCGGAAGAGAGGAACGATGAACGAGCAGGGAGGGTGAGGGCACGGATTGATTATCATTTATTAGAAAAGATATTGTTAGGAAAGATATTGTACTGATTGGGTCTTTTAGTGGGAAGGCGATCTCATCTCAAAGAAAATAAACAAGGAGATATGGAAACTTGCATGAGAAAATTATGATTACCAACCAAAGCTGGCATGCGAAAATCACGGCCTATTAAAAAACCGATGCCGGTGAGATTTCCTCACGTACATAACTGGAGCAGGGGGATGACTTGATAAGCTATCAATATTTAGATAGTGGAGATTTGGGGTTTTAATGAGGGGAGAAAATTCTAGTTGGAGGGGTGGGGGGAGGGGACGAAAAAAAACAGCGAAATAAAACGGTTGAAAGTGGTGGGACGAAAATAAACCGTGGTACTATTCAACCAACTCAGACATTAGGAGTAGAGATGAAAGTGGTGGGACGAAAATAAACCGTGCGTCGCCACCTCATGCGCTTTGTGGCTGTTTGTGTACCTCGTGTTGTTTGGTGTGCTAGTTCACTAGTAGAAAAAGGGCCTAAGGTGAAGCTCATTAGTCCCGGTTTGTAATTGAACCGGCACTAATGTGACCATTAGTGATGGTTCCAACGGCTACGCGGGCGGCGGTCATTAGTACCGGTTCGTGGCGAACCTTTAGTACCGGTTCATGCCACGAACCGGTACTAAAGAGGTGGTGGCCTTTAGTACGGGTTGGTGGCTACAACCGGTACTAAAGAACCCCCCCCCCCCCTTTAGTACGGGTTCGTGCCACTAACCAGTACTAAAGGGGTGCGCTGCAACCCGCAGTGCACAATGTTTAGTCCCACCTCGCTAGTTGAGACGACCTCGCACCGGTTTATAAGCCCCGCCGCGGCTACCGTGTCGAGCTCCTCTCTAAGCAGGCCTTTGTGGGCCTATTGCAAGTCTTCTGCCCTGTGGGGCCTACTGGGCCGTACGGGCCTGCATCCTGGCCCAACTAGAGGTTGGGTTTCTAGTCGTATGCAGGCCGTGCCGGCCCAGTAGGTGGGCTTTTTTGCTTTATTTCAAAAAAAATCAAAAACAAATTACCAACCGGGACTAAAGGTCCCCCAGACCACGGCGCGCCTCATGCCACGTGATGGCCCTTTAGTGGCGGTTCATGTTCAACCGGTACTAAAGGGGGGGCCTTTAGTCCCCACACTAAAGGGCCTTACGAACCGGTGCTAAAACCCGGTTCTACACTAGTGGTTGTGCCCGATTGGCTCAGAAGAGAGGAACGATGAAGGAGCAGGGAGGGTGAAGGCACGGATTGATTATCATTTATTAGAAAAGATATTGTTAGGAAAGATATTGTACCGATTGGGTCTTTTGGTGGGAAGGTGATCTCATCTCAAAGAAAATAAAGGAGGAGATATGGAAACTTGCATGAGAAAATTACGATTAGCAGCCAAAGCTGGCATGCGAAAATCACGGCCTATTAAAAAACCGATGCCGGTGGGATTTCCTCACGTACATAACTGGAGCAGGGGGACAACTTGATAAGCCATCAATATTTAGATAGTGGAGATTTGGGGTTTTAATGAGAGGAGAAAAATCTAGTTGGAGGGGTGGGGGAGGGGACGGAAAAAAACCAGCGAAATAAAATGGTTGAAAGTAGTGGGACAAAAAAACCGTGATACTATTCAACCAACTCAGACATTAGGTGTAGAGATGAAAGTGGTGGGATGAAAATAAACCGTGCCTCGCCACCTCACGCGCTTTGTGGCTGTTTGTGTACCTCCTTTTGTTTTGTGTGCTAGTTGTGCCCGATTGGCTCGGAAGAGAGGAACGATGAACGAGCAGGGAGGGTGAAGGCACGGATTGATTATCACTTATTAGAAAAGATATTGTTAGGAAAGATATTGTACTGATTGGGTCTTTTGGTGGGAAGATGATCTCATCTCAAAGAAAATAAAGGAGGAGATATGGAAACTTGCATGAGAAAATTACGATTACCAGCCAAAGCTGGCATGCGAAAATCACGGCCTGTTAGAAAACCGATGCCGGTGGGATTTCCTCACGTACATAACTGGAGCAGGGGGGCAACTTGATAAGCCATCAATATTTAGATGGTGGAGATTTAGGGTTTTAATGAGAGGTGGGATTTCCTTCCATGTTAATCTTTAGAGCTGCTTGCTTTCCTTCGATATAAACACCAGCACCCAGGGGACGAACATGACTTCCGCAGCAACCAACAAGACAAAAAAAGAAAAGGAATAGCTAACTATCTCCCGTGCCACATATGAGGAACTACACATGGGCCCTATGCTTTGTAGCTCTTGTAGCCATAGCCACCACTTTCGTCTCAGGCCATGCAACCAGGAGTTACATAGGTATGGTTTTCTTCGTTCTTTCATGATCTCTCACTCGTATTTGATACACAAACATTTATTTTTCTGGTGGGATATATTTTTTATTGAGGTATCTCTATTGTGCTTTGTGCATAGGTACAGCTGACATGTGTGCAGCTGGAGCTGACGACCACTGTTCGCCACCAGAACGAGCTACTGGTAACATTCTGTGCAAGGCTTGCTGCGCTGCCCAAGGTTATGACAAGGATAAGAGCAGTTGTTGTCCAGGCAGTAGTAGCTCCTGCTGCTGTGTAAAGGACTGAGAAGTGCCATGAAATGAGTTTATATATTTGCTAGAAATATTGCCTGAAGGAGAATGAATAAATAGTTTGGGTGAACCTTTATTTAGTTCATACAAAACAATCAATAAACCATTGAGAATTGTTGATTTATTATATAATTTTTCGTTGTGTCCCAAAATCATTTGATCATCATGGACACCAAAATAAATCATGATTATCACGTAAAACAACAAAAAATTAATCAACAAGGTTGGAAGTATCGCACCATCACGTAACAAGCAATAGATATCCCTTATTGTAGTCGTTCGCTGGTACCGTTACGTGTTATACAAACGGGTTTTAACCCCTTTCCGTGATGGATTTTTAAACCGTCGCCTAGTGAGTGTGGGCGATAGGGGGTCCTTCCCACACGGCCCAAAATCCGTCGGGGATAGGCGAGCAGCTACTGACGATCGTCATAGAATAAACATATGAGAAGTCACGCCAGTCCCACATGTTATGTCTCGACATTATGTTTCCGATCCAAGAGACATCCGAAACAATTATGCCGCTATAGTCATATGAAAAAGGTGGATATCATAAACATTTAATCTACCGATATGTTTGCGATAGGTACATTATCACACACAGTTTAAAAATGAAAAATGTGTGCGGTGCCTCTACTATCGCCAACGTATCATTTTCATAAATGTTTGCGACAGGTATTCCTTGTTGGGGAACGTAGTAATTTCAAAAAAATTCTACGCACACGCAAGATCATGGTGATGCATAGCAACGAGAGGGGAGAGTGTTGTCCACGTACCCTCGTAGACCGAAAGCGGAAGCGTTAACACAACGCGGTTGATGTAGTCGTACGTCTTCACGATCCGACCGATCAAGTACCGAACGTACGCCACCTCCGAGTTCAGCACACGTTCAGCTCGATGACGTCCCTCGAACTCCGATCCAGCCGAGTGTTGAGGGAGATTTTCGTCAGCACGACGGCGTGGTGACAATGATGATGTTCTACCGACGCAGGGCTTCGCCTAATCACCGCTACGATATTATCGAGGTGTAATATGGTGGAGGGGGGCACCGCACACGGCTAAGAGATTAATGATCAATTGTGTGTCTAGAGGTGCCCCCCTGCCCCCGTATATAAAGGAGCAAGGGGGGTTCGGCCGGCCAAGGGGAGAGGCGCGCCAGGAGGAGTCCTACTCCTACCGGGAGTAGGACTCCCCCCCCCCCCTTTTCATGTTGGACTAGGAGAGAGAGGGGGGAAGAGGTGGAGGGGAGGAAGGAAAGGGGGGCGCCGCCCCCCTCTCCTTGTCCTATTCGGACTGGGGGGAGGGGCGTGCGGCCCTGCCCTGGCCTCCTCTCCTCTCTTCCACCTAGGCCCACTAAGGCCCATCAAGTTACCGGGGGGTTCCGGTAACCTCCCGGTACTCCGGAAAAATCCCGATTTCACCCGGAACACTTCCGATGTCTAAACATAGGCTTCCAATATATCAATCTTTATGTCTCGACAATTTCGAGACTCCTCGTCATGTCTTTGATCACATCCAGGACTCCGAACAACCTTCGGTACATCAAAACATATAAACTCATAATATAACTGTCATCGTAACGTTAAGCGTGCGGACCCTACAGGTTCAAGAACTATGTAGTCATGACCGAGACACCTCTCCGGTCAATAACCAATAGCGGAACCTGGATGCTCATATTGGTTCCCACATATTCTACGAAGATCTTTATCGGTCAGACCGCATAACAACATACGTTGTTCCCTTTGTCATCGGTACGTTACTTGCCCGAGATTCGATCGTCGGTATCTCAATACCTAGTTCAATCTCGTTTCCAGCAAGTCTCTTTACTCGTTCCGTAATACATCATCTCGTAACAAACTCATTTGTTGCAATGCTTGCAAGGCTTAAGTGATGTGCATTACCGACAGGGCCCAGAGATACCTCTCCGACAATCGGAGTGACAAATCCTAATCTCGAAATACGCCAACCCAACAAGTACCTTCGGAGACACCTGTAGAGCACCTTTATAATCACCCAGTTACGTTGTGACGTTTGGTAGCACACAAAGTGTTCCTCCGGTAAACGGGAGTTGCATAATCTCATAGTCATAGGAACATGTATAAGTCATGAAGAAAGCAATAGCAACGTACTAAAACGATCGAGTGCTAAGCTAACGGAATGGGTCAAGTCAATCACATCATTCTCCTAATGATGTGATCCCGTTAATCAAATGACAACTCATGTCTATGGCTAGGAAACATAACCATCTTTTATCAACGAGCTGGTCAAGTAGAGGCATACTAGTGACACTCTGTTTGTCTATGTATTCACACATGTATCAAGTTTCCAGTTAATACAATTCTAGCATGAATAATAAACATTTGTCATGATATAAGGAAATAAATAATAACTTTATTATTGCCTCTAGGGCATATTTCCTTCAGTCTCCCACTTGCACTAGAGTCAATAATCTAGTTCACATCGCCATGTGATTTAACATCAATAGTTCACATCACCATGTGATTAACACCCATACTTCACATCGTCATGTGACCAACACCCAAAGGGTTTGCCAGAGTCAGTAATCTAGTTCACACCGCTTATGTGATTAACACCCAAAGAGTACTAAGGTGTGATCATGTTTTGCTTGTGAGAAAATTTTAGTCAACGGGTCTGTCACATTCAGATCCGTAAGTATTTTGCGAATTTCTATGTCTACAATGCTCTGCCCGGAGCTACTCTAGCTAATTGCTCCCTCTTTCAATATGTATCTAGACCGAGACTTAGAGTCATCTAGATTAGTGTCAAAACTTGCATCGACGTAACCCTTTACGACGAACCTTTTATCACTTCCATAATCGAGAAACATATCCTTATTCCAGTAAGGATAATTTTGACCGCTGTCCAGTGATCTACTCCTAGATCACTATTATACTCCCTTGCCAAAATCTGTGTAGGGTATACAATAGATCTGGTACACAGCATGGCATACTTTATAGAACTTATGGCCGAGGCATAGGGAATGACTTTCATTCTTTTTCTATCTTCTGCCGTGGTCGGGCTTTGAGTCTTACTCAATTTCACACCTTGTAACACAGGCAAGAAACTCTTTCTTTGACTGTTCCATTTTGAACTACTTCAAAATCTTGTTAAGGTATGTACTCATTGAAAAAACTTATCAAGCGTCTTGATCTATCTCTATAGATCTTGATGCTCAATATGTAAGCAGCTTCACCGAGGTCTTTCTTTGAAAAACTCCTTTCAAACACTCCTTTATGCTTTGCAGAATAATTCTACATTATTTCGGATCAACAATATGTCATTCACATATACTTATCAGAAATGTTGTAGTGCTCCCACTTACTTTCTTGTAAATACAGGCTTCACCGCAAGTCTGTATAAAACTATATGCTTTGATCAACTTATCAAAGCGTATATTCCAACTCCGAGATGCTTGCACCAGTCCATAGATGGATCGCTGGAGTTTGCATATTTTGTTAGCACCTTTAGGATTGACAATACCTTCTGGTTGCATCATATACAACTCTTCTTTAATGAATCCATTAAGGAATGCAGTTTTGTTTATCCATTTGCCAGATTTCATAAAATGCGGCAATTGCTAACATGATTCGGACAGACTTAAGCATCGCTGCGAGTGAGAAAATCTCATCGTATTCAACACTTTGAACTTTGTCAAAAACCTTTTTCCGACAAGTCTAGCTTTGTAGTTAGCAACACTACTATCAGCGTCCGTCTTCCTCTTGAAGATCCATTTATTTTTATGGCTCGCCGATCATTAGGCAAGTCAATCAAAGTCCATACTTTGTTCTCATACATGGATCCCATCTCAGATTTCATGGCCTCAAGCCATTTTGCGGAGTCTGGTCTCACCATCGCTTCTTCATAGTTCGTAGGTTCGTCATGGTCTAGTAACATAACCTCCAGAACAGGATTACCGTACCACTCTGGTGCGGATCTTACTCTGGTTGACCTACGAGGTTCAGTAACAACTTGATCTGAAGTTTCATGATCATCATCATTAACTTCCTCACTAATTGGTGTAGGTGTCACAGGAACCGGTTTTCTGTGATGAACTACTTTCCAATAAGCGATGAGGTGCAGTTACCTCATCAAGTTCTACTTTCCTCCCACTCACTTCTTTCGAGAGAAACTCCTTCTCTAGAAAGGATCCATTCTTAGCAACGAATGTCTTGTCTTCGGATCTGTGATAGAAGGTGTACCCAACTGTCTCCTTTGGGTATCCTATGAAGACACATTTCTCCGATTTGGGTTTGAGCTTATCAGGATAAAACCTTTTCACATAAGCATCGCAACCCCAAACTTTAAGAAATGACAACTTTGGTTTCTTGCCAAACCACAGTTCATAAGATGTCGTCTCAACGGTTTTAGATGGTACCCTATTTAACGTGAATGCAGCTGTCTCTAATGCATAACCCCAAAACGATAGTGGTAGATCGGTAAGAGACATCATATATCGCACCATATCTAATAAAGTACGGTTACGATGTTCGGACACACCATTACACCGTGGTGTTCCAGGTGGCGTGAGTAGTGAAACTATTTCACATTGTTTTAACTGAAGGCCAAACTCATAACTCAAATACTCTTCTCCACGATCAGATCGTAGAAACTTTATTTTCTTGTTACGATGATTTTCCACTTCACTCTGAAATTATATGAATTTTTCAAATGTTTCAGACTTCTGTTTCATCAAGTAGATATACCCATATCTGCTCAAATCATCTGTGAAGGTCAGAAAATAATGATACCCGCTACGAGCCTCAATATTCATCGGACCACATACATCAATATGTATGATTTCCAACAAATCTGTTGCTTGCTCCATTTGTTCCGGAGAACGGCGTTTTAGTCATCTTGCGTTTGCAAGCATCAAGTGATTCATAATCAAGTGATTCCAAAATCCCATCAGCATGGAGTTTCTTCATGCGCTTTACACCAATATGACCTAAAGGGCAGTGCCACAAATAAGTTGCACTATCATTATTAATTTTGCATCTTTTGGCTTCAATATTATGAATATGTGTATCACTACGATCGAGATCCAATAAACCATTTTCATTGGGTGTATGACCATAGAAGGTTTTATTCATGTAAATAGAACAACAATTATTCTCTAACTTAAATGAATAACCGTATTGCAATAAACATGATCAAATCATATTCATGCTCAACGCAAACACCAAATAACACTTATTTAGGTCCAACACTAATCCCAAAGTGTAGGGAGCGTGCGATGATGAGTCATATCAATCTTGGAACCACTTCCAACACACATCATCACTTCACCCTTAACTAGTCTCTGTTCATTCTGCAACTCCTGTTTCGAGTTACTACTCTTTAGCAACTGAACCAGTATCAAATACCGAGGGGTTGCTACGAACACTAGTAAAATACACATCAATAATCTGTATATCAAATATACCTTTGTTCACTTTGCCATCCTTCTTATCCACCAAATACTTGGGGCAGTTCCGCTTCCAGTGACCAGTCCCTTTGCAGTAGAAGCACTTAGTCTCAGGCTTAGGTCCAGACTTGGGCTTCTTCACTTGAGCAGCAACTTGCTTGCCGTTCTTCTTGAAGTTCCCCTTCTATCCCTTTGCCCTTTTCTTGAAACTAGTGGTCTTGTTAACCATCAACACTTGATGCTCTTTCTTGATTTCTACCTTCGTCGATTTCAGCATCGCGAAGAGCTTGGGAATTACTTTCGTCATCCCTTGCATACTATAGTTCATCACGAAGTTCTACTAACTTGGTGATGGTGACTAGAGAATTCTGTCAATCACTATTTTATCTGGAAGATTAACTCCCACTTGATTCAAGCGATTGTAGTACCCAGACAATCTGAGCACATGCTCACTGCTTGAGCTATTCTCCTCCATCTTTTAGCTATAGAACTTGTTGGAGACTTCATATCTCTCAACCCACGGGGGAAAACATTGCTAAGAACATTTCTTCCAATTAAATTTTCCCGTTGGTTCCAATTTAATTGGAGGATAAAACTTTTACTTTGCAGCGGAAACTTTATAATATTCTATTCAAAAATAATTCTGTACTCTTTTACTCTCTAAGCAATTTTAACCGGTTGGTTCAAAAATGCATTAGAGAAGCAACAATTTAATATCTTACTTTAGTTCGATTCACTTTTAAAAAAGCACCTTTAAATTTCAATAATAAAACATGATCATGTTATTAACAACGTTGGCCATAAAAATAACATAATCATATTCATTTTAATAATCTCTTCAACATGCTCTTAAAACCTTCATTCTATATAAACTTTTATTTTCTTTGTAAAAGAGAACTAATAATTATTTACGCAGCGGAAAAACATGAATAAAAATTCATGAACTTTTTATTCTTTACAGAAACTTTTCTTTTATCAAAGAAGAATTAATGAACTTTATTATTTTCTTTATAAAATTCCTGAACTTTTCTTTTTCTGAAAATTTTCTATTTTCATTTTCAGAAACTTTTTCTGTTTACATTTCTATTTTCTAAACAGCTTTTTGGTTGGATAAATCGAAATAGAAAAAAGAATTAAAACTATATAAAAATTTTGTTAACAGCAGTAACTTTTTCAGAATTTTTTCCATTTTCTGAAAAAAAAATAGCAGCTGCAGAGCCTAGCACGCGCCCGCAGCGGAAAAAGAACGGCCCACGGCCTGTGACGCGCGCGCGCGCCGGCCTCGTCCTTTCGGCCCGATGGCCCGGTCATGCGCAGCGCAGCTGCGATGGCCTCGACCACTTTCGGCCCAAAGCCCCGTCTGAGCCGGCGCCGCTCGATCCTGGCCGTCGGATGAAATCCGACGGTCGTCCTTGGATCTCGCTCGAACAAAAGAGCCCGCACCGGCCTCGAAGGAAACCCTAGTCTGGTACACAGCATGGCATACTTTATAGAACTTATGGCCGAGGCATAGGGAATGACTTTCATTCTTTTTCTATCTTCTGCCGTGGTCGGGCTTTGAGTCTTACTCAATTTCACACCTTGTAACACAGGCAAGAAACTCTTTCTTTGACTGTTCCATTTTGAACTACTTCAAAATCTTGTTAAGGTATGTACTCATTGAAAAAACTTATCAAGCGTCTTGATCTATCTCTATAGATCTTGATGCTCAATATGTAAGCAGCTTCACCGAGGTCTTTCTTTGAAAAACTCCTTTCAAACACTCCTTTATGCTTTGCAGAATAATTCTACATTATTTCGGATCAACAATATGTCATTCACATATACTTATCAGAAATGTTGTAGTGCTCCCACTTACTTTCTCGTAAATACACTCTTCACCGCAAGTCTGTATAAAACTATATGCTTTGATCAACTTATCAAAGCGTATATTCCAACTCCGAGATGCTTGCACCAGTCCATAGATGGATCGCTGGAGTTTGCATATTTTGTTAGCACCTTTAGGATTGACAATACCTTCTGGTTGCATCATATACAACTCTTCTTTAATGAATCCATTAAGGAATGCAGTTTTGTTTATCCATTTGCCAGATTTCATAAAATGCGGCAATTGCTAACATGATTCGGACAGACTTAAGCATCGCTGCGAGTGAGAAAATCTCATCGTATTCAACACTTTGAACTTTGTCAAAAACCTTTTTCCGACAAGTCTAGCTTTGTAGTTAGCAACACTACTATCAGCGTCCGTCTTCCTCTTGAAGATCCATTTATTTTTATGGCTCGCCGATCATTAGGAAAGTCAATCAAAGTCCATACTTTGTTCTCATACATGGATCCCATCTCAGATTTCATGGCCTCAAGCCATTTTGCGGAATCTGGTCTCACCATCGCTTCTTCATAGTTCGTAGGTTCGTCATGGTCTAGTAACATAACCTCCAGAACAGGATTACCGTACCACTCTGGTGCGGATCTTACTCTGGTTGACCTACGAGGTTCAGTAACAACTTGATCTGAAGTTTCATGATCATCATCATTAACTTCCTCACTAATTGGTGTAGGTGTCACAGGAACCGGTTTTCTGTGATGAACTACTTTCCAATAAGCGATGAGGTGCAGTTACCTCATCAAGTTCTACTTTCCTCCCACTCACTTCTTTCGAGAGAAACTCCTTCTCTAGAAAGGATCCATTCTTAGCAACGAATGTCTTGTCTTCGGATCTGTGATAGAAGGTGTACCCAACTGTCTCCTTTGGGTATCCTATGAAGACACATTTCTCCGATTTGGGTTTGAGCTTATCAGGATAAAACCTTTTCACATAAGCATCGCAACCCCAAACTTTAAGAAATGACAACTTTGGTTTCTTGCCAAACCACAGTTCAGAAGATGTCGTCTCAACGGTTTTAGATGGTACCCTATTTAACGTGAATGCAGCTGTCTCTAATGCATAACCCCAAAACGATAGTGGTAGATCGGTAAGAGACATCATATATCGCACCATATCTAATAAAGTACGGTTACGATGTTCGGACACACCATTACACCGTGGTGTTCCAGGTGGCGTGAGTAGTGAAACTATTTCACATTGTTTTAACTGAAGGCCAAACTCATAACTCAAATACTCTTCTCCACGATCAGATCGTAGAAACTTTATTTTCTTGTTACGATGATTTTCCACTTCACTCTGAAATTATATGAATTTTTCAAATGTTTCAGACTTCTGTTTCATCAAGTAGATATACCCATATCTGCTCAAATCATCTGTGAAGGTCAGAAAATAATGATACCCGCTACGAGCCTCAATATTCATCGGACCACATACATCAATATGTATGATTTCCAACAAATCTGTTGCTTGCTCCATTTGTTCCGGAGAACGGCGTTTTAGTCATCTTGCGTTTGCAAGCATCAAGTGATTCATAATCAAGTGATTCCAAAATCCCATCAGCATGGAGTTTCTTCATGCGCTTTACACCAATATGACCTAAACGGCAGTGCCACAAATAAGTTGCACTATCATTATTAACTTTGCATCTTTTGGCTTCAATATTATGAATATGTGTATCACTACGATCGAGATCCAATAAACCATTTTCATTGGGTGTATGACCATAGAAGGTTTTATTCATGTAAATAGAACAACAATTATTCTCTAACTTAAATGAATAACCGTATTGCAATAAACATGATCAAATCATATTCATGCTCAACGCAAACACCAAATAACACTTATTTAGGTCCAACACTAATCCCAAAGTGTAGGGAGCGTGCGATGATGAGTCATATCAATCTTGGAACCACTTCCAACACACATCATCACTTCACCCTTAACTAGTCTCTGTTCATTCTGCAACTCCTGTTTCGAGTTACTACTCTTTAGCAACTGAACCAGTATCAAATACCGAGGGGTTGCTACGAACACTAGTAAAATACACATCAATAATCTGTATATCAAATATACCTTTGTTCACTTTGCCATCCTTCTTATCCACCAAATACTTGGGGCAGTTCCGCTTCCAGTGACCAGTCCCTTTGCAGTAGAAGCACTTAGTCTCAGGCTTAGGTCCAGACTTGGGCTTCTTCACTTGAGCAGCAACTTGCTTGCCGTTCTTCTTGAAGTTCCCCTTCTATCCCTTTGCCCTTTTCTTGAAACTAGTGGTCTTGTTAACCATCAACACTTGATGCTCTTTCTTGATTTCTACCTTCGTCGATTTCAGCATCGCGAAGAGTTTGGGAATTACTTTCGTCATCCCTTGCATACTATAGTTCATCACGAAGTTCTACTAACTTGGTGATGGTGACTAGAGAATTCTGTCAATCACTATTTTATCTGGAAGATTAACTCCCACTTGATTCAAGCGATTGTAGTACCCAGACAATCTGAGCACATGCTCACTGCTTGAGCTATTCTCCTCCATCTTTTAGCTATAGAACTTGTTGGAGACTTCATATCTCTCAACCCGGGTATTTGCTTGAAATAGTAACTTCAACTCCTGGAACATCTCATATGGTCCATGACGTTCAAAACGTCTTTGAAGTCCTGATTCTAAGCCGTTAAGCATGGTGCACTAAACTATCAAGTAGTCATCATATTGAGCTAGCCAAACGTTCATAACGTCTGCATCTGCTCCTGCAATGGGTCTGTCACCTAGCGGTGCATCAAGGACATAATTCTTCTGTGCAGCAATGAGGATAATCCTCAGATCACGGATCCAATCCGCATCATTGCTACTAACATCTTTCAACATAATTTTTCTCTAGGAACATATCAAAATAAACATAGGGAAGCAATAACGCGAGCTATTGATCTACAACATAATTTGCAAAATACTATCAGGACTAAGTTCATGATAAATTTAAGTTCAATTAATCATATTACTTAAGAACTCCCACTTAGATAGACATCCCTCTAATCCTCTAAGTGATCACGTGATCCATATCAACTAAACCATAACCGATCGTCACGTGAAATGGAATAGCTTTCAATGGTGAACATCACTATGTTGATCATATCTACTATATGCTTCACGCTCGCCCTTTCGGTCTCAGTGTTCCGAGGCCATATCTGCATATGCTAGGCTCGTCAAGTTTAACCTGAGTATTCTGCGTGTGCAAAACTGGCTTGCACCCGTTGTAGATGGACATAGAGCTTATCACACCCGATCATCACGTGGTGTCTGGGCACGACGAACTTTGGCAATGGTGCATACTCAGGGAGAACAGTTTTATCTTGAAATTTAGTGAGAGATCATCTTATAATGCTACCGTCAATCAAAGCAAGATAAGATGCATAAAATATAAACATCACATGCAATCAATATAAGTGATATGATATGGCCATCATCATCTTGTGCTTGTGATCTCCATCTCCGAAGCACCGTCATGATCACCATCGTCACCGGCGCGACACCTTGATCTCCATCGTAGCATCGTTGTCGTCTCGCCAACTATTGCTGTGCAAAGCACGTCGGTAGAACCAGTCTCGCGTAAGCATACGCGTAATGTCGGTCCGGGCCGCTTCATCTCACAATACCGCCAAACCAAAGTATGACATGCTGGTAAGCAGTATGACTTATATCGCCCACAACTCACTTGTGTTCTACTCGTGCATATAACATCAACGCATAAAACCAGGCTCGGATGCCACTGTTGGGGAACGTAGTAATTTAAAAAAAATTCTACGCACACGCAAGATCATGGTGATGCATAACAACGAGAGGGGAGAGTGTTGTCCACGTACCCTCGTAGACCGAAAGCGGAAGCATTAACACAACGCGGTTGATGTAGTCGTACGTCTTCACGATCCGACCGATCAAGTACCGAACGTACGGCACCTCCGAGTTCAGCACACGTTCAGCTCGATGACGTCCCTCGAACTCCGATCCAGCCGAGTGTTGAGGGAGAGTTTCGTCAGCACGACGGCGTGGTGACAATGATGATGTTCTACCGACGCAGGGCTTCGCCTAAGCACCGCTACGATATTATCGAGGTGTAATATGGTGGAGGGGGGCACCGCACACGGCTAAGAGATCAATGATCAATTGTGTGTCTAGAGGTGCCCCCCTGCCCCCGTATATAAAGGACCAAGGGGGGTTGGCTGGCCAAGGGGAGAGGCGCGCCAGGAGGAGTCCTACTCCTACCAGGAGTAGGACTCCCCCCCTTTTTCATGTTGGACTAGGAGAGAGAGGGGGAAGAGGTGGAGGGGAGGAAGGAAAGGGGGGGCGCCACCCCCCTCTCCTTGTCCTATTCGGACTAGGGGGGAGGGGCGTGCGGCCCTGCCCTGGCCTCCTCTCCTCTCTTCCACCTAGGCCCACTAGGGCCCATCAAGTTACCGGGGGGTTCCGGTAACCTCCCGGTACTCCGGAAAAATCCCGATTTCACCCGGAACACTTTCGATGTCCAAAAATAGGCTTCCAATATATTAATCTTTATGTCTCGACCATTTCGAGACTCCTTGTCATGTCCGTGATCACATCCGGGACTCCGAACAACCTTCGGTACATCAAAACATATAAATTCATAATATAACTGTCATCGTAACGTTAAGCGTGCGGACCCTACGGGTTCGAGAACTATGTAGACATGACCGAGACACCTCTCCGGTCAATAACCAATAGCGGAACCTGGATGCTCATATTGGTTCCCACATATTCTACGAAGATCTTTATCGGTCAGACCGCATAACAACATACGTTGTTCCCCTTGTCATCGGTATGTTACTTGCCCGAGATTCGATCGTCGGTATCTCAATACCTAGTTCAATCTCGTTTCCGGCAAGTCTCTTTAATCTTCTGTAATACATCATCTCGTAACAAACTCATTTGTTGCAATGCTTGCAAGGCTTAAGTGATGTGCATTACCGAGAGGGTCCAGAGATACCTCTCCGACAATCGGAGTGACAAATCCTAATCTTGAAATACGCCAACCCAACAAGTACCTTCGGAGACACCTGTAGAGCACCTTTATAATCACCCAGTTACGTTGTGACGTTTGGTAGCACACAAAGTGTTCCTCCGGTAAACGGGAGTTGCATAATCTCATAGTCATAGGAACATGTATAAGTCATGAAGAAAGCAATAGCAACGTACTAAAACGATCGAGTGCTAAGCTAACGGAATGGGTCAAGTCAATCACATCATTCTCCTAATGATGTGATCCCGTTAATCAAATGACAACTCATGTCTATGGCTAGGAAACATAACCATCTTTTATCAACGAGCTGGTCAAGTAGAGGCATACTAGTGACACTCTGTTTGTCTATGTATTCACACATGTATCAAGTTTCCAGTTAATACAATTCTAGCATGAATAATAAACATTTATCATGATATAAGGAAATAAATAATAACTTTATTATTGCCTCTAGGGCATATTTCCTTCATTCCTATCACACACGCATACAGGTTTGAAACATTTGTCGTATTACCATGAATCACACACGCATATGAGACGAAATCGTGTGTACGTCCGTCGGGCATCGCAAATGTTTCATGTCAAAGAACCGTTTGTTCTCTATTTTTTCATCGCACACGTTGTTTTCTTTCTAACCATGTGTACATTATTTTATTCGCTCATGTTTAATTTATTTTTCCTTGTAATCTATATTCGAATTAGAAATTTCAAAATATGAAACGTGGAATTCAAATTCTTAGCACAATGACTCAACAACCAAACCATAAATAAAATTCTCAGCATAATATGTTCAGTAATTACAGGATTACGCAGCAATCTACACCCATACTAGTTAGAGACTCCCGAGAAATTATCACGTTAATTAGAAAATAATAACAATTCATCTGGTTGGACCGAATTATTACGGTATAGATTAACTCATATAATACTCGACAAAAAAACTAATAGGGCCCATAGTCCTTTAATGGTTTTTAGAGATAAAAACCATGCTGAGAAAATCCTTTTACATGGGCGTATAATATGCGTATGCAAAGTAGCACATAATCATGGGGTCTCACGCTATTAAATTTGCCCCTACACTCTGTAAAAGGAAAAAAAAACTACTATAGCCCTAACCCTAGGAAAATAAAACGTCTCAAAAAAAACCTAGGAAAATAAACAACTTCTTAATAACCTGCCCTCTCCACACGACCCTCTCCTACTACACGCTCAATTCCACCCATGCCGCCGTCCGTCCCTTGATGTTACTGTCGATGAGTTCCGGGCAACAGACACCAGCACCTGATTGATCTTTCCTCGGGATGTGCAAGTTGATCCCATCCCATCGCATCCCCTCTCTCTCTCTCTCTCTCTCTCCACGTCGTGTTCAAACTCCTAAGCTCCACTAAACGGCAAGGAGGAGTCCTGGGGGGGACGATGATGGGTAGCAAGACGGAAGGAAGAATCTGGTACGATCTCTCACGTACTGATCATGTCCTCATCTATCTAAGCGCCATGGTCAGGGATCACCTTCACATGCATCTCTCAGTATCAAAAACAGATCTATTAACGCCAGTTCCTCAGTACGTTCCAGTAAGAAGTGGCTAGATTTCATTTTTTTTCTCTACTTGGACGATCACATCAATGGGAGAGAATCGATAGAAGAGAATCAGTAATTACAGGGCAGCAAGAGTAGGGAGGCGACGGTCACATCAATGGTGATTCTGGTGGTATTATCATTCCAAGAAAAAGCAAAGGCTCTACTCAAAAAAAAATTTTGCAAATGTGACATGATTAATTCAGTTAGTGGTGATCCTGTGGTGCAGCTAAGTAGAAAGCGGCTGAAACTCCTTTCTATTCCAACATACTATTGCCTTAATCCCGAAGAATTGAATCTAATTTCATGTATTTCAGAAAGTTCGGGTATTCCTTCTTCTCAGTAACATACGAAGATGTCCATTTTCGTCCGGATATGCACCTTCAGTGCATGCAAGGTGCAGCGCGAAGCGCCATGGTCCAGAGCCTAAAGGGTCGGGTATGATGCCACCTAGCTTCTGAGCTGCAATTCATTACCAAAGTTTTCATTGCCTATATCTGGTTCAGTAAGATACCTATTGGGCTCATTCTGATCAAATATGAAAATAGTTTGATCAGGACTAAAGTTCAAAACCACAAGTAAATGTCAATGTTACCAATAAATGGTTTATCCAACTGAAACAATACGCTATGTTGTTTCTTATTTACGAAAATAATAAAGAAGATCCAAAGGTGTAAAGGATAGTTAGAGCTTATTATAACTTAGCAAACATGTTAAATCATATTAAGAACCATGTATATGTTTAGGAAAACTAGGATGGTGGGTCAAGGGTAAGATGGTGTGCCGATTGTTTTCCTATCAAAGAAGCAATTCTAACTATCATTAGCTCAGTTTAACAACAATAGGCCCAATAGAAAATTCAAAACATTATTCTTATATCTCAATGCGATGATACGATAACTTATTCTGCATTACACCATATTGTATTAGTAAAAAATTATGCTTAGCACGTTATACATCCAATGAGGGTGAACTCATATTTGAAATTAAATTTATGTGTTCCATTCTCAAAGTAAGGGGTTGCCCCCATTTCATTTCTCAATGAAATTGATAAGACAAATAGGTAGGATCATATCCACCTCGGTATAGTTCTGAGAATTATTATTGAACTACTAAACAACTACATCAAGCCAAAACTTAACAACAACCTCTAACCATAGTACCATACACGTCATGTACTTGGACGCAGGAATGAGAAAGAACATTTAAACCGACATATGATGTGGCCTGCCTATTGGTGTGCCTTTTTCATCCTATATTATTATTGGTATATCTTGTTTTTTCTTAAATTGTTGGCTATGACTTACTCAAATACTCATATTAGGTATGCTGGTCTTCTATTACACAGTAGCTATTTCAGCTAATTTTGTGTTCTTTCATTTATATAGGAATTGTCTACTGATATTTAGTTCTCTCAAATAATATTAATGGTGTATTAAATTTGTTTGATAAAATAAAATGTTTGATGAAAATTCCTAATCTATGATCTGTCTGGCCTTTCTTAACTGCAAAAACAGTTTTTAGTGCAGTCTTCATCCAACCGTTGTACTATACTATTGCTTCTTTTTCCATCAACTTCACATTTTGCCATGCTATTTAATTATTGCTCCATTCATGGGAATGGAGTTGTCTTAGCACTGCACTAATTCGTTCCTAGCAGTTTTAATTTAGAATCGCTGTGAGTTAGATTTGTACGTGATATTTCAGAGAGTTATTTTTCCAAGAGAAGCGCTTCGGTACGACACCCCCCTCAAACGTATAAAGGGCAGGGGGGTCATTTCACAGCGCGTATGCATACCGCCCGACGTACGCCTGCCCCCGCCCGCGTCGACGTACGGGGTGCATACCCGCCCGATGTACGCCGCCTGCATCGACGTACCTGGCGGTCGAGTATGGCCGCCCACTGCCGTAGCCCGTCCGCATGCGCCCGCCCGCTGCTGTTTGGGAAAAAACTCATACGGGTCGGCCCGCCGCCGCCAGCAGTTGAAACCCTAGGGTAGGCGACCGTCTGCCGCCGCCGTTTTCTTGCCAATGGGGAGCCCTAACTGCACCGCCACCGGCAACGACGACTGGTTGACGCCCTTTCCGACGCGACAAGAACGCGGGTTCGTCTTTCTCTACACTTCTTCTTGGGTACAACCGTCGCCGATGCCTCTGATGGCGGCGCTTCTCCTTCCTCTAATCGATCTAGTCACGGACACGCGTTGGTCATTGTCGCGCTGGTTTCTCGAGCCTCCTGCCATTGTTTGCCGTGTAAACTAATTGCACATTGAGGATCGATCGATCCATCGGCCGCGTGGTGTATGTGCGTCTACAACACTGTTGGCCATCGCCTCCCCAGACTAGGAGATATATTCATATATGATTATATTTGCAGTTATGTTACGTGATTTCTGAATTGATAAAATACTATATTTGCACATGTACAGATAGATCGGGATAATGATTACGATGGAGATGATGGCGACAGTCGCTACATCTTGAGCTTGTGTTGGTTTTTTCCTTGAAGAGGAAAGGGTGATGCAGCAAAGTAGAGATCAGTATTTCCCTCAGTTTGAGAACCATGGTATCAATCAAGTAGGAGACAACGCACAAATCACCGAATACCTGCACGAACAATCAAACAACTTGCACCAACGCGATAAAGGGGTTGTCAATCCCTTAATGGTTACTTGCAAAAGTGAGATCTGATAGAGATAGATAAACGATAAATTGAATATTTTTGGTATTTTTGGTTTATAGATCGGAAAGTAAAAGATTGCAAAATAGTAGATCAAAAAAAATATGATAGATCGGAAACTTATATGATGGAAAATAGACCCAGGGACCATAGGTTTGACTAGAGGCTTCTCTCAAGATAGAAAATAATACGGTGGGTGAACAAATTACTGCTGAGCAATTGATAGAAAAGTGCAAAGTTATGACGATATCTAAGGCAATGATCATGAATATAGGCATCACGTCCGTGTCAAGTAGACTGATACGATTCTGCATCTACTACTATTACTCCACACATCGACCGCTATCCAGCATGCATCTAGAGTATTAAGTTCATAAAGAACGGAGTAACACATTAAGTAAGATGACATGATGTAGAGGAATTAACTCAAGCAATATGAAGAAAACCCCATCTTTTTATCCATGATGGCAACAATACAATACGTGCCTTGCTGCCCCTGCTGTCACTGGGAAAGGACACCGCAAGATTGAACCCAAAGCTAAGCACTTCTCCCATTGCAAGAAAAACCAATCTAGTTGGCCAAACCAAACCGATAGTTCGAAGAGAATTGCAAAGATATCGAATCATGCATAAAAGAATTCAGAGAAGATTCAAATAATATTCATAGATAAGTTGATCATAAATCCACAATTCATCGGATCTCGGCAAACACACCACAAAAAAGTATTACATCGAATAGATCTCCAAGAACATCGAGGAGAACATGGTATTGAGAATCAAAGAGAGAGAAGAAGCTATCTAGCTACTAGCTATGGACCCGTAGGTCTGTGGTAAACTACTCATGCTTCATTGGAAGGGCAATAGAGTTGACATCGAAGTCCTCCCTGATCGAATCCCCCTACGGCAGGGTGCCAAAAAAGGTCCCTAGATGGGATCTCACGGGTACAGAAGGTTGCGGCGGTGGAAAAGTGTTTTCGTGGATGCCTCTGATGGTTTGGGGATATTTGGGAATATATAGGCGAAAGAATTATGTCAGGAGAGGCACGGGGGGCTCACAAGGGTGGGGGGGCGCCCTCCGTCCTTGTGGCCGCCTCATGGCTCCTCCGACTTCATCTCCAAGTCTGTCTTCTGGTCCAAGAAAAATCATCGTGAAGGTTGACTCCGTTTGGTATTTCTTTTCTACGAAACTAAAAAACAAAGAAAAAACAGGAACTGGCACTGGGCCCTAGGTTAATAGGTTAGTCCCAAAAATAATATAAAATAGCATATTAATGCATATAAAACATTCAAAACAGATAATATAATAGCATGGAATAATCAAAAATTATAGATACGTTGAAGATGTATCAATAGCGAGGATGGCTCGTTGCCATTCAATGAGGACAGACATGCCGCGGAGAACTATATGAGTTTGGATGAATCCTACAGCGTCAATGTAAGTATTGTACACCTTGAAAAAACATGAAACACAAACAACCGTGTTGACATTGAAATGTAATTCTTTGTCTTTGTACAGCAAGGTGAGGACGATGACAATGAGGATATGGATATAGAAAATTCATATGCTGAAAGTGGTAGCCAGGTACATATATGACCTCTCTTCCGTCCATGCTTAGTTTGTATACAAGTACAATTATATAAACGGCTTCAGTATCCCCATAAATATTGTTGTTTTCTGCCATTATATTATTTTCTTGCCGTTTTATTTTATTGACTGGTATGAACCCTAGCATTTATATGGCGGTCCACAATTAATTTTCTTAAGCCATATCCTAATATGTAATCTCAAGATATTTTTATAACTGAGCTCGTTAAACTTTTTTTTTATTTGATGCTTGTCCTTGTTTTCTTCTCTCTTCATGATCAGGTCTATTTGGACGAACTGCTGGCTAATTATTGCTTGAAGGCAAAGAAATCCTTAAGAATGTAATTCATGTATATGAATATAATAACACATGTCTCCTGAAATTTTGTAGAATAGTGATTTTTCACTGAAATGGTAATTGGTAAAACTGCTATATTGTGACACCATGAACAAATGATAGAGCATAAATGTTCTCATGTATTCCCCTGAACTGGATTTTGCTTACTGTAGTTGATGGCCAAGGTACAAAATATGGTTTGGAATAAGATTGTGCTGCCCATCTTTCATGTTCATATATTTCTGGCCTTTTCTATTCCGTGTTTCATATCACCAAGATATTTGCGCTTATTTATGACCATGTTGCATAAATTTATACTCTGATTTGACAACTGCGTTTTGTCATCCTGCGTGTTACTACGCTAATCCATTCTTATTGTGTATGTACTACACACACTTCCCTCCACTCATTTTCCACCTATATCATAATTTTTTTCTTTGCTTAGAATGGTAATGTCGATCGCATTTATTTTCTTTCCAGGTCCTCTTGCATACTATCAAGACTTAATGAATTGGCATGGATGCTTCAAGGGAATTTCCGATGGATCAACACCTACCCCACTACCAGTTAATGTTACAATTAGCCATAACTTCGCTTCCTCTGTAGGTTAATATCTCCGTTTTTCCCCTGTACTAGATAGAGGTGTGAACCTTAGGGAACCATTGATGTACTAGATGCAGGTCAATGGTATTTAGTATTAACATCATGAACTGATATGGATGATGCACATCCACCTTCTCTCGTCTTTATCTACTCAAGACTAGATAACCACGCCGAATATTATTCCACTATACTGTATTTCTTTTCTTTGCTTAGAACATCAATGTCATATTTCTTCTTTTCTCTGATCCTACTGCATGACCTCATAAGTCTCGGTCCAATTTCAGAATGCACGGCTCATGCCTCTTTTGTAATTAAGTCTCCAAGCAGGTTCTAACACAGCACGGGTCAGTTTCATCATCATATCATTGGTCTGAAAATTATTGCCGACCACGGTCCAGTTCTATCTGTATACTCAACATATATATATGTGTTGGGACAAACCCGATACCAGCTCTCTTTCTCTCACTCGCACAAACGAAGGTGGAAGATGGAGCACACAATTTTTCCAGCGCACAAACGCCTCCGTCACACAAATGGCTCCTCGGCCGCACAAACGGCCTCACTTTACTAGGCACATACCCAGGCATGGCAACACACCGTAGCCTACCCAGAGGAGCTCTCTCACAGCCGGCCGGACGCATACCACGGTCCAGGCGGAGACTACCTCTTCTCTGGCTTCTAGACTCGGCTCACACCGGCGCGCCTCGACCAGTACATATGGGTTGGGTCTTTATACCCGTGCACACATACCAGGCTAGCTACCACGCACGCACCCACTGACTTGGCTTGCGCTGCATGCACTCGGCCACACCGCAAGTCACGCACGCACTAGCCTAACGGCCACCACATTAGGCGACTAAGGGCATGTACAACAGTGTCTAGTCAGCCGTCTGCAACTCAGCCCACGTAGGAAATTAGATGATGTGGGAGGAGAGAGAAGAAGAAAACGGCAGAGTCCATCGGTAGGAATAACGACGGTCTATTAGCGTGAAAATCGTTGCTTATCGACAGGCTGTTTCCCATCTTCCACGGAAACCACCTCTGCCGTTTCCTCAAAATTTGGTGATTACCGACAGTCAAATAGATCCTCTGTTGTATAGGCTGTCCCTAACGATGTCTATACGTGACATGGATAAGTTTTATAGACACCCAGCATCGGAACGATTGTACATGCCCTAACCCATGCACTAACTACTCACTGGAATCTCTCCACGATTAACAAGATCCGGTTGTGCAGCTAACAACCATGCATGCATGAGCACAACGGCTCGGCCGCCGCTCACGCACCGCTAAGTCAAGATTATAGCTATCAATATACTCTGCCCTATTCGTTTGAATGAAAAAGCTAGAGCAAAATTACTCCTAAATTAGTCAGTACAAGAACAGTACAGTGTGAAATTTCTCAGAGAAAAAAATTACCCCTAGATCGAATGCATCTCTCATCTGATGAAATTCGAAGGTCTCTCAGAAATGCTAAAAATTAACAACTAATGCAAAAGCAAATCTGGAATACGGGAATGGAAAGGGGTTTGTCCGAGTCCGATAATTAGCTGGTTGGCGCTAACCTGCCGGAGATCTGTGCCGGCCTCGTCCATAGGCGGCTCGAGTTTCGGATGGCGAGTCGCCTCCGGCCGCCGGATCGAAGCTCCGCAGAGCAGCATCGGAGACGTCGGCGACCTTCCATCTTTTTTTTTTGGAGATGACGCTGTTTTTTCTCTTCTGAGGCAAACCTTCCATTGCTGCTGTGTATGCTCGAGGAAAAGGTAAACTGGTTCGGCCGGCCCACTCGCACCCGATTATTTTATTTTTTTAGAATCACCCGATTATTTTATGAAGCGCTTCTTTTTTGTATTTGATGATGCTTTTGTTTTCTTCTTTTCCATTGCATTAGATCAATGATAAGATTAATTATATATGAGATGTATGTATACAAATATATCATTATAAACTCCTTTTACATATGAATTCGACGGTATACTTTGTGTAACATGCATGTTGTATATTACTAACTTATTAATGGTCAAAGGCAACCTCAATAAAAATATAAGGCTCTATATATTTGGATGGAAGGAGTACTGTTAGTTTCAGTTTTTTAATGATTTGAATGTTCATATGTCTGTTGTTAGTGGTGATGAAATGAGAATCTAGTCTATGGACTTTGTACCTCGGTTTTACTTTCATGCTCGATAAGACTATTTGGTTTTTGCATAACCGAGTAATGAAAGCTACCTTTCATCTAAGAAAATCCATGAACCAACCATGCACATCCTAACTTACATTAACTGAATATAGTAAATTATAAACTTGAAAATATTGAAACACATGCCGAATAAATTTGTAATATAAATTGATAAAATAAATTATAAGAAACACATGCGGATGAGGGGAGCATGTGCAGTCGACTGTCGCGTGCTATTCATTCTAGGCGTGATGCGAGCGTTTCGCAAGCGCGATTGTGATTGGCAGGAGGCGGTGGTGGCAGGCCGGTCTACTCTCAGCGTTGGTGTTCCAATCTACTCGTGTCAGTGAGGACTCCGACGGCTGGCAGCTCTTGGCATGGTCTGGGGCCAGTGGCTAGCGGCGCAACGACTTCACATATTGCAGGCGACAAATTCCTAGCATTGGCTCATCCTGTTCAGCATTGGTTGGCTCCGGTGGTTTTATGTTGAGTTTGCCGACGTTGGTGGGCGGAGGATTTGGCACTTCCTAGATCTTGCCTACATCAATGGCAGCGAAGCGATGGAGTGTGGATGGTGTGGCTATAACTTGTTGCGTCTAGGCGTCATTGTCGGTGCCGTGAGACTCTTTCACTAGGGCTGCAAAGCATGTGCGTACAAGATGTTGAACCCGCCGATGAGTTCGGCTCTCCCTTGTGTGGTAGTTTTGATTCAAACGCATGGCTTGATTATGTGGTGATGTGCAAGCCAGGAATTTGCAGACGGGCAGCTATCTCCGGGGCATGTATGCCATGAAACGGTTTGGATTACAATTCCACCGGATCATGGTGTGTGGATGTGTCTCTCCACGCAACATCGTCTTCTACTCTTCTTTGACAAGTGGTAGCGGCAACACACAATGTCCTTGGGTTGGTGTTGTCCTCCTAAGCTTCAGATCTCCATATTTGGGATAAAGACCCGGTAGGGCCTTCTTTTGTTGCAGGGGCAGTGACATTGTTAAGGCGCCTTTTCCTTGTTGAAAGCATTGATTTGGAGATCTCTTACACATGTTATTTGGGGTGAAACCAAAGATCTGTCCTTTAGCGATTGAAACAACAGTAGTGGGGCTTGCGCGCCACTTCCTTTCTAAAGGTGTTGACCTTCTCGAACCTCGTTGGTCGATGTTGTTGCTTGTTGCATGTCATTTTTCACGATGGCTCTCTTTATTTTGCACTCTTACTCTTTTATCTTTTTTGGTCGTGTGCATCCTCGGTGTCTCAACTAGATCGTGAAATTGTGTCCTTGCAGAAGTATCATCTTGATATTAATATATTATTCTTAAAGTTAGGTGTGGGGGTATTGTTTGCTAATTCTATTCTAACGATGTATTGTAAATATAATTTTACCCAAGATCTCGATGATAGAACTTTAGATCAGAGTAGGCTAGTAGATCCGGTGAACCTACCTTGTCCAGAAGCGGATGAACTCGAGCCGGAGGCCCTCGTGGTGCTGGGGCACACGGCGATGGCGGAGAGTGGGCGAGGTGGAGGTGGAGCTTCCCGTGAGCACCGCGCTAACCCTAGATCGGTAGGGATGTAGGTGGGGTTTGTGGCAGCGATTAACCTCGTGAGTCGTGCCCCGGCCCCCACCTCTGTTTATATAGCGCGGGTCACAGGGGGCCATCAACCATGGTTTGGTTGGGCGCCCCCGATCAGGGCGCAAGTCAAGGGCCCGCCCGTTGGGTTCGAACGGGAGAGAGATCAACCTAACATTCTCCCCCTTGATCTCAACTTTACTTTTAACTTTATACTTTCTAGTTTATTTGTTTCATCACATATTGGTACATAGAGCATGTTTCATCGTCACGGCTTAATTGCCGTTAGAATCATACAGCTACAACATACGTTATGTTCAGAAACAAATTCTGTTCCTTTTGGGCCTATCCAGGAATCATAAGGCTTTCCCTTAAACCCATGTCGGCTAAGTGTTCCTTGAACACATTGGGTGGTAAGCCTTTCGTTAGCGAATCCGCAAGCATATCCTTTGTCCTTATATGCTCGAGACTTATAGTTTGATCCTGGATTTTATCTTTCACAACATAATACCTTATCTCTATTGTTTTGGCAGCATTACTCGACTTGTTGTTGTGAGCATAGAATACTGCGGGCTGGTTATCACAGTACATCTTTAGTGGTTTGTGAATGCAATCTACCACTTTCAAGTCGGGTACAAATTTCTTTAGCCATATCGCCTGCCCCGTGGCTTCGAAGCATGCTATGATTTATGCATACATCGTGGATGATGTAACTATCGACTGTTTGGAGCTTTTTCACGAAATAGCTCCCCCAGCGAGGGTGAATATGTATCCTGACGTGGATTTTCTATCATCTCTGTCCCCCGCAAAATCTGCGTCTGAATACCCTTTTATCTCTAGGGAATCACTTCTCCTATATATTAGCATGTAGTCCTTCGTGCCTTGCGCATAACGCAATGCTTTCTTTACCATCTTCCAGTGCTCTAGGCCTGGATTCTCTTGATATCTACCGAGTACCCCGGTGATAAAAGCTAAGTCAGGGCGAGTGCACACTTGTGCATACTGTAAGCTGCCAACTGCCGAAGCATATGGTACTGCTTTCATTTGATCGATCTCATACTGGTTCTTGGGACATTGGAATTTCCCAAAACTATCGCCCTTGACTATTGGAGCAGGTGTGGCTTTACTCGCATGCATATTATACTTTTTAAGAACCTTTTCTAAATATGCTTTCTGAGATAGTCCTAAGACTCCATTGTTCCTATCTCGGTGAATTTCTATGCCCAAAACATATGATGCTTCACCAAGATCTGTTATGTCAAAATTTGAGGATAAGTATTTCTTTGTTTCTTGTAGTAGACTAACATCACTACTAGCAAGCAGGATATCATCCACATACAAGATTAGGAAAATATATTTCCCATTTTTAAACATTGCATAAATGCAATTATCCTCAATATTTTCTTTAAATCCAAAACTTTTAATCGTTTGATTAAACTTTAGATACCACTGCCGAGAGGCTTGTCTTAATCCATAAATGGATTTCTTCAGGCGGCATCCCATATTTTCCTTGCCTTCCATGATAAAACCCTTGGGTTGTTTCATGTAGACCTTTTCTTTTAAATCACCATTCAGAAATGCCGTCTTAACATCCATTTGATGTAACTCTAAATCAAAATGAGCAACTAATGCCATTATGATTCTGAAGGAATCCTTACATGAGACTGGAGAAAATGTCTCATTGTAATCTATCCCTTCTCTTTGTGTAAATCCTTTTGCCACGAGTCGTGCTTTATACTTTTCTATATTCCCTTTAGAGTCATACTTAATTTTGTAGACCCATTTACAGCCTACTGTTTTGGCTCCTTTAGGAATTTCCTCTAAGTCCCAAACATCTTTGGAACTCATCGATTTCATCTCGTCTTCCATTGCCTTCATCCACTTTGATGAATGAGGGCTTCTCATGGCTTCTTCATATGAGGTGGGATCTTTTTCCATATGAACCATTTCTGTGTTATAAACTTTAAAGTCAGTAGAAATAGCTGACTTTCTTGGTCTTGTAGACCTTCTAAGGGCCTCAGTTTCTGGCACATTTTGTGCCTCAACTTCTGGCACTTCTTCTAAAATTTGCTGTTGCACCTCCCTTTCATGCTCAACATCGGGTTCAGTCGGCTCCTGACGGACAGGTTCCGGGTCTTCCCCCATAGCTGTCATGGGTGGAGTTGCAACTGGTAGTGAGAAAAATGGCTCCTGAATCATCGGATTAGGTGCATGCACCCTCTTCTCCTCAAGATCAATTTTCCGAGCTACCAAGCTCCCCCTCATCATTTCGTCCTCTAAGAAGACTGCATGTCTCGTTTCTACAAACTTTGTATATCTGTCAGGGCAGTAGAAACGAAAACCTTTTGATCTGTCTGGATAGCCAATAAAGTGGCAACTTACTGTTTTGGGATCTAACTTTGCAATGTTTGGATTAAACATTTTGGCCTCAGCAGGGCACCCCCACACCTTGAAGTGTTGTAGGGAGGGCACCCGTCCTGTCCATAGCTCGTACAGTGTTTTGGGCACCGACTTGCTTGGTACTCTATCGAGAATGTGAATGGTGGTTTTAAGCGCCTCCATCCATAATCCCAATGGCAAGTTGGAATAACTCATCATGCTGCGCACCATATCCATAAGTGTACGGTTGCGCCTTTCAGCTACTCCATTCTTTTCTCTCAGAGTGGGATACATTAAAAGCACATGAGTTATCATATTTTTCTCTTGCCAGAATTTCTCCCGCCATACGGGATTTTTGACATAATATTATGTCAGCTTTACCCCGTTACGCAGGTATTTTCCCAGACTTTTTCCGCCATGCAGGTTTTATCATAATCATCTTTTCCCGCCATGCGGGTAATTCCCTGTAAGGGAACATAAATGCCAGAATTGGCTCTTTTGACTGCATATTCAATCATCAAATTTAGGAATAAATCTGAATGCTCTTTGACACACATGCTTGATCCGACGTTGGTCAAATTAAACACGCATGTTACTTTTTTCATCTCAAATCATGTTGACTGAAAAAAAACTTCTTCATAGAGAGTACATGAAAGACATTCATCAACCAAGACTCTGAATGATCTATCTCTTTTCTTTTTATGCCATTCTTTAGAGAGAACATACTCCCTCACGTTATGACTCATCTTTTGGGTCACAAGTACCCAGCCATTCGCTTTCACGAATGAAAGCATGCAAAACTTTTAGTCTGAGAAAACTTAGCCAATAATCAACAATGATGGGCATAAAAATAACCCTACGTTGGTCTGGTTAAAAGAAATGCACATTAAACTTTTGAAACTTTCTTTTATATTCTAAATCACCATTGTGGCAGAATTAGAATAAACATCATCCTTATACATTAATTCCATATCACCGTTGGGCGGAAATGGAAATAATGCATATAACTTATAAACAATGTGATGATAGTATTTCTATTAAACAACTTTGCTAAGAATTAATCTTCACCATCAACTTTATTGCATCGGGAACAAGAAATATACATTTCTCTAGTTCAAGAGCATTTCTTGATCTTTATCCGTTCTCTGAAAATTGACCACTTTGATACAAAACTTATCAGAGATTTAAACTTTGAACATAAGACTCATAGAATTATAGCATTGTTATCATCAACGTTGGTCAGAAAATAACAATACCACATTTTAACTTTAAAAAACAATAATACTTTCCTTTTGTCATAGTGGAAACTATCTGCATCTTATTTCACCCACGGGGGAAAAACATTGCTAAGAACATTTCTTCCAATTAAATTTTCCGTTGGTTCCAATTTAATTGGAGGATAAAACTTTTACTTTGCAGCGGAAACTTTATAATATTCTATTCAAAAATAATTATGTACTCTTTTGCTCTCTAAGCAATTTTAACCGGTTGGTTCAAAAATGCATTAGAGAAGCAACAATTTAATATCTTACTTTAGTTTGATTCACTTTTAAAAAAGCACCTTTAAATTTGAATAATAAAACATGATCATGTTATTAACAACGTTGGTCATAAAAATAACATAATCATATTCATTTTAATAATCTCTTCAACATGCTCTTAAAACCTTCATTCTATATAAACTTTTATTTTCTTTGTAAAAGAGCACTAATAATTATTTACGCAGCGGAAAAACATGAATAAAAATTCATGAACTTTTTATTCTTTACAGAAACTTTTCTTTTATCAAAGAAGAATTAATGAACTTTATTATTTTCTTTATAAAATTCCTGAACTTTTCTTTTTCTGAAAATTTTCTATTTTCATTTTCAGAAACTTTTTCTGTTTACATTTCTATTTTCTAAACAGATTTTTCGTTGGATAAATCGGAATAGGAAAAAGAATTAAAACTATATAAATTTTTTGTTAACAACAGTAACTTTTTCAGAATTTTTTCCATTTTCTGAAAAAAAAATAGCAGCTGCACAGCCTAGCACGCGCCCGCAGCGGAAAAAGAACGGCCCACGGCCTGTGACGCGCGCGCGCGCCGGCCTCGTCCTTTCGGCCCGATGGCCCGGTCATGCGCAGCGCAGCTGCGATGGCCTCGACCACTTTCGGCCCAAAGCCCCGTTTGAGCCGGCGCCGCTCGATCTTCATCCGACGGTCGTCCTTGGATCTCGCTCGAACAAAAGAGCCCGCACCGGCCTCGAAGGAAACCCTAGTCCATTCTTCCCCTTCGCACGCCGCTCAGCCTCTGTCCCGCAAGGGTGTCGGGGTTCGGCGGTCGCCGGCGACGGCGACGAACCGCCGCGGCGCGCGTGCCCCTTTCCCTTCCCCCTCCTTCTCCTTCCTTTCACCTCCTTTCCTCCCTCTTTCTCCGTTTCCAGTAGCCGACAGGTGAGGTCGAGCGCTCTGCGCTCTCCACAGATGGCGCAGCAGCGAGTCCAGCCACGTCGGTCGCCGGCGACGGCGTCGAGCTGCCAGCCGCCGTCTCTTACTCCTCCCCCTTTTCTGTGCTACCTTCTCCATCCCCACTATAACAGTGAGAGAGAGAGAACAACAGGAGGGCAATCTCTATTCCTCCCCGCGTCCGACGGTGCTCAAACGACGGCGAGTGGCGGCGCCCCTACAGTTCCCCTTGCCGGCGTGCGCGAACTCCCGCCGGAGAGCGCGCCGCTGTCAGGTGGTCCTGTGGAGGTGCCCTTTGCCCCGAAGGGTTGCTCTTCGTCCCCGCACCTCGGCTTGCCGATGCGTGTGGGGATCGAGAGGAACGGCGCGGCCTTGCGGCGACGCGATTTCTTTGCCCTTTGCCCCTATTGTTCTTTTAGGGTTAGGGTTCTTTGGGGGAGGGGATGTCCTTTTCTTTTTCTTTTTCTGTTGTTGTTTCTTTGTACCGAAATCAACTAGCCCGATCTGGCTGATACCATTGATAGAACTTTAGATCGGAGTAGGCTAGTAGATCCGGTGAACCTACCTTGTCCAGCAGCGGATGAACTCGAGCCGGAGGCCATCGTGGTGCTGGGGCACACGGCGATGGCAGAGAGTGGGCGAGGTGAAGGTGGAGCTTCCCGTGAGCACCGCACTAACCCTAGATCGGTAGGGATGTAGGTGGGGTTTGTGGCAGCGATTAACCTCGTGAGTCGTGCCCCGGCCCCCACCTCTGTTTATATAGCGCGGGTCACAGGGGCCCACCAACCATGGTTTGGTTGGGCGCCCCCGATCAGGGCGCGAGTCAAGGGCCCGTTCGACCCGTTGGGTTCGAACGGGAGAGAGATCAACCTAACACCCGACAGTCAATGTCCAGTTACAAAGTAAATCACATGGGAGTGAAAAGTAAGTCTAAGCTCGCAAGGCCTCCCTACCACCCTGGCAGCCACATTCATAATTAGCTTCGTCTATATGCATATGCCCACCTCCTCGCGAGGCCATTTGTCTTTCCAGAATGTGTGATATTCTCCTCAACAATTCAGTTCTTCACGTCCTTCTGATTTTTCCTTATTTTTTTTAGGTTGCCTTATTATTATTTTTATGGTGTGTAGTTTTTTTTAGGAGATTATGGTGTGTAGTTGGTGGCTCTGTGAAGGCACATTATGCTCAACTACTCACTCTATATTCCTGTTGTATTCACCAACAATTCAACCGTTACTATAGTCCTTGGAGAAAAGCTTCTTCCTTCGCCCTCAAAAGTTTTTTTAAAACGCATCAGTTGTCCACCCAATAGATGACAACCACCAATTCAACACCCTACTCACTGGAAGTAAGGCTGAGGAGAATAAAACTCGAAACTGAAGAACATTTGACCAAACTGCATGACATCATCATCTCCACTAGCACTATTAAGAGCGATTGAAAATGCTAGGTGACAAGCCAAATCATCGAGAGCCACTCACCGACTGTATTGAACCACGGTGCTCTCCGATATCAGCCTTGTCAGGCACATGGGTTACAATATAATAATTATAGTCGTGAAACATTTTATTTCATGGAGTATCGTCGCCAAGGATACAAAAGTCTACCATGACAGAAATTTAAAATCATGTGTCGACGTTGATCTTTGGTCCTCCATGTGTTTCGGTTTGAGAAAGTTTGCCAGTGTGAGGGGAACTGGTGGATACGTGCATGGCCGAAACAAATCAAAGCTGCTCTAAAAGGCACATGTGGGGTTTCTTCACATTGAATATGCAGTTGTAGTACGGAACTGCATATTTCAATCTTCCTATAGATGTTGTTGCAGAACCCATTTGGATTTGAGGGTTGTTATCTCACTAGTTAAACATACGACGGGTGACCGAACACAAAGAATTTCTGCGTCCAACCTTCGGTGCCCTTTTAAGGCGTTTGTCGATCATATGCGCACGGTGCGAATATTGTGGAGTGTATAGGGCTAACATCTTCGGTCGGCCGGTCCTTGATTGCCGACTTGCAACACTACTCAGTAAAAATGGAATGTTCTCACAACAAATCTGAACTTTGATCATGAAGTGGATATTTCACAGTTGCAGCTTATTGATTCCAAGGGAGAGATGAGAAGTCTGTTTCGATGTGGAGCTTTGAGAACGGTGTCGAAACGAAACAAGCCGCGTGGCATGCATATCCTGGATAGGGTCTAATTAGATGGAGAAAAAGACCCGTTCTCATAGGATTATTTTCCATAAAAGAATGTGGAGAGGACAGTTCTTTGGACAGGTTAGAATGGTTCCAACGAAGACAAACAACCACTGGAGAAAAAAACTCCCACCCCCGCGTCGCCCACCTCTGGCGACTCGGGCGGCGACTCCCCTCGTGCGCCGCCGGGCCTTCTCCTCTCCCCTTCTCGTCTCGCCGCTGCCGGAGGCGTTCCGCCGGCGAAGCCCTGGCGGGCGCTAGTGAGGGCGGCGGCGGGGCCTCTCCCTGGGCGCCCTCCTTTCTTCTCCTTCCCCCTTCGCTGGGAGTGGCGGCTGCGCGGCGGCGCGCGCCGATCTGCGAGGTCCAGCGGCAGGGTGCAGCGGCAGTCCTCGGCGGGCGGCTGGCTGTGGCCGGTGTCGTTGGGGTGGCCTTGGCGCGTGGTGGGGTGGTCGCGGTCGGCCGGGGCAGGCGGCCAGATCTGAGCGCTGCGCCCTTTCCTGGATGCGGCGGCGGGGATGGCTGGTGGTGCCGCGGTGGTTGCATCCTGGCGGCGCGGCTGCTGGTGCTTTGGCGGCATGGCTGGCGGGAGGAGGTCTGACGGTTGGTTGCGTGCTCTGTCAGACCTAGGCTTGGTCCCGGCGAGCGGTGCGGGTTTGGGCAGCGGCTTGGTGTGGTGGCTGCTCTGGTCGTGGGCTACGGCGGCGCGGGGTGGTATGGTGGCCTCCCTGCTGCTTGGTATCTACACGGCAGCTCGGCGGTTCCGGCTGCAGCGACGGTTGGCTTCTCCGCCGGCGTCGGCTCGTTTGCAGGTGGACTATTTCGACCTTCGTTCCCTCTCCTCGGCGTCCGGTTGCTACTTTCGTCGAAGGGCTGGTTCTCTCCCAGCTGCGGTCCATCGCTCGTCTCGCGTCCCGGTGCTGCAGGACCGAGCTCGTCCCGCGCCCGACGCGGCAGGACCGAGCTCGTCTCGTGCACGGTGCAGCAGGACTGACCTCGTCCCCCTATCTATGCTGCAGGACTGAGTTCGTCTCGCGCTCGGGGCAGCAGGACGGGTCGGTGGATGCCAGTTTTGGCCGACCTATTGGGTCTCGACGCTGGGGGTCGCCCAAGGGTGCGAAAGGTGGGACCTTTCCACTCGTCTCTTTCGTTGGGGTGCGACGGGTCTCGGGTGAGGTGGTGTCGAGGTCTTGGATGCTGGGGCGGTGGCCCTGGTGGTGGTAGCGCGGTGCTCGTGGGCAGAGCCCGTGCCTTGGTGCTGCCCGGTCACCATGGCCGTGTGGGCGGCGTGGTTGCCGGGGTGTGGCGTTCGGTGGCGATGAGTGTTGGCCGAGGTGAAAACCTGTTCTATCTTCGGACAGACTGGCGGCGGCGAAGATTGTTCCCTTCTTGAAGACGTCGTCGCGGCTCTCTTTGCTTGTCATGCGGATCCGGGGGAAACTCTGATCTTTGGATCGGGCGGTGGCTGGTGTCGTTCCCTTCCTGAAGGCGCCGCCTTGAAACGCATGGTTCATCATATGTAGCTTCATCTCTGCGTGGTGGTAGTGCTAGGGGTGGTGTTGCTACGCTCAACATCTATGTATCCTGCCCTGGGTGTGTGCATGTGTTGTGGTGGCGTGGCGTGTGTTTGTACTGGGTGCTTGTTGATTGATGCTTTATATATAAAGCGAGGCGAAAGCCTTTCTCGATAATGGTTCCAACTTCCAACTCATACTCCATCTAAAAAAATACTCGTACTCTTTGAACTTCTCTTGAACATATTTTTTTGGGTTGAGAGAGCGTAGACTATGCCAGGCCTGGAAAGTTGGCCCGTCATTATAGGCCAAGGCCCAATTTGGCTGCCAGTACCATGGAGGAAAATCTATCTTGACTCTCGACTCTCACTCTCCTCTCACTGCCCCATCCCATCTCGTCCAGGGTTTCCCGACGGCTGGCCTCGCCCCCTCCCCATCTCGTCCAAGGTTTTCCGGCGGCTGGCACCTCCGACCTCCCTCCAATCACCATTCCCCGCTCCAATCCAATGGAGACCAGCAATAAGAAAATGGCGTCGCATCTGACGGACATCCCCGACCACCTGCTAGCGGAGAGGTCAAGCACATATCGTGAATATTACTCCCCCCCGGCCCCCGCGTCGCTCCCGCAGGGGCGACTCGGGCGGCGATAACCTAGCCCGCCGCCAGCCTCCCCTCCCCCCTCTCCTCTCCCTCGCCACCACCGGAGGGGGTCGCCGGAGCGCCGCGCGTCCGCCCGGGGAGGGTGGTGGCGAGGATCTGTTCCGCCCTGTCGCGTGCAGGGGGCTTTGGAGCCGAGGCGGCGGCCTCGGGTGGTGGAGCGACGGCGACCTCAGCAAGCGGCCGTCGCTAGTGCTGGCCGTCCTCCTTGGCCGTGCGGGTGGCAAGGCGGCGGCGGGTGGTGGCTGTGGGGCGCGGTGGCCGCGGGGGCGCCCGTCCCGGATCTGACGCCTCCGTCTCCAACCCTTTCGGCCCCTGTCAGATCTGGTCTCTGGCTGGTCCAGGCTGCCGGTGCCGCGTCTGTGCTAGGGGTGGGGAAGACGTGGAGCCCGGAGAAATCCATGGCTGGCTCTGCCGGCCACGACGACGGCGACGCCTGAGGGCGCCGTCTCCTACTTGTAGGCGCCGTCAAGGTTATCCCTTTCCCCCTCTGCCTCGTTCCCCTGCTCATATACCGGGGTGAAAACCCAAATCCCTTTGGATTGGGCGGCAGCGACGCTCGCGGCGCCGTCACCCCCATGGTGGTGCCGCCTTCGGTGAGTTTGGGGCGGTGGTGAGTCCGATCTGGTTGGTGGGCGTTTGGCGGCGACATGGTTGGAGCTGGTGGGCGTTTGGCAGCTTCGTCTCCATGTTCAGTCCAGTGGCTCCACTCCATTGTTGCTCTGTCATCGGCAGCCCCACCGTGCTTTTGCTTCTCCTTGAGTGTTGGTTCCCTCCCAGTGCCATGTTGCCCTTCGTTGAGCTCGGCGACGCGTGTTGGTGGTGCTCTGGTATGGCATTTCGTGTGGCCATGGCGTCGGGTGTACATCTTTGCTCTTGGGAGAGCATTCTCATCGTCCGACGGATCGGCGCCTCGTGCCAGGCGAGGGGCTAGGGAGCCCCTTTCGGAGATGTAGGAGGTTGTCGCCGATTCGGCCGGAGCCCATGGAGCTGCCATCGTCACTCCCGCTTGCTAGCTGGGTCTCCTCAAGGTCAGATGGTGTCTCGGTGGGGTGGATCACACTCGGTGGAGGGCTTCAACGTCTCCAAGCTGGTCTTGTTCTTTAGATTCTGCATCTTTGCTTGTAGATGGTAGGAAGCCTATTAGCTGTTAGCACAGCACTCTTGTACCCTTTTAGCTGTTTTCTGTTTCGTCTCTGTTCTTGGTGCTTGTTGTAATCCTGGCCGGTTGATGGCTTTGTTAATTCAAAGCCGGGCTCGTCCTGAGCCTTCGTTCCAAAAAAAAACCTACTAGCGGAGATCTTCCTCCGGCTGCCCGACCCAGCCGATGTCGCCCGCGCCTCCGCCGCCTGCGTCCCCTTCCGCCGAATCTCCACCGACCGGTCCTTCCTCCGCCGCCTCCACGCACCACCACTCCTCGCCTTCCTCAACCCCGACGGGTTCCACCCAGCCCTGCCGCCTCACCCCTCCGCCCCCGCCGCCCGCGCGCTCGCCCTTGCCGCCGACTTCTCCTTCTCCTTCCTCCCCTCCCACTGCCGCTGGAGAGTGCAGGACATCCGCGGCGGCCTCGTCCTCCTCAATCGCATTACCCGAATTGGACGAGGAGATGCCCAACTTCACGGAGCTTGTGGTGTGCGATCCCTTGCACCGCCGCTACATCCTGCTTCCCCCGGTACCTAACCACCTAGTCCCTTCTATGGAGCATCCAGATCCCACGCTACCCGAGCTTTGGTGCGTGCCTTTACTCGTTCCCCTCAGCGAGGAGGCGGCAGCAGCAGCAACTGCAACGGAGGAAGAGGCATCATTCAGAGTGATATGGTTGGCACATTACGAAACCATGATAACCGCCTCCGTTTTCTCTTCAAGCACCGGACAATGGATAGCTGCTGCATCCAAGGGCTGGAGTGATTTGGGCATTACCAGTGACCAATATTTCATGGCGTCACAGATCTCCCCTTGTTTTATTAGACGCAGCTATGCTTATGGCTGCTTCTATTGGTATTTGATGATCTCGACGAAAAAGATGCTCATGCTTGACATCAGGACGATGGAGTTCTCTGTCGTTGTTGACCTCCCACCTGGAAAATGGAGCAAGGAAGGTATTGCCATTGTGGAGGCAGGGAAGGCAGGCTTGGGATGTTTGGTTTCCATAGTGAAACTACATCTGACCTCAGCTATACCATTGCGCTTAACAAAGGTGAGAGTCCCAGCCAATGGCAGATGGAGAAGACAATCTCACTAGATTCTGGGTACAAGTATTATATCAAAGCTGCAACCGACACGTACTTGCTATTGATAAGGACAGCAGCCGTGCCACGCCCATCTCTAGGCTACGCACAATATGAATATTTCTCAATGGACGTCAAGACATTGCAGCTTCAGAGGGTTTGTGTGAAACAATGCCAGCCCATGATGCTCGGGACACACATTATATACCAACTTCCCACCATCATTGTTGTCTTCACCGGCAATATGAAGAGGTAAGCTTCCTATTGCATCCTTATTATCACACAACTTGTGTAATGGTTGATCGCTCATTGTTACATTTGATAATTCTTGGTTACATGGCTGGGTAGTCTTGTTTATTTTCATGTGCTTGTGAGAAAGCCAAGCCAGCTTGGGAACATAATTGTTTTTTGCTGTCTTGTTTGTTCCAATTGCCATTTAAGAGAATGAGGTTGGTAAGAAAAAAAAATATAGCTTGCACACTATGACTAGCTTATGCATGAGTCCTGATGGAAACATTAAAAACAGCTAGTCATTGTAATTATTTTCGAGTAGTAGTTTTGATGATCAAGATAAAGTAGAAGGAACAGAACTTTATATCCAGTTTACCTTGGGAGTGTTTCACCTCGAGGAAATTCATTCAAGTCAAAGAAAGCCCGTTTTGTACACTTTTTTCTTTTGATAGATGTAAGGAGGCATAAAAGTTCTCTTTTAGTTATCTTCAGATGTATAATTTGAAATTCCGATCAGGTGCGGTTACGATTAGATGGCAGTCGAGTTCCGACCGCAGGTATCCGACAGCAAAACGATAACGTTTAGATGCGGTTATCTTCAGATCGTGGCGTAGTGGCTGAGCAGGGCCTGAGCCACTACGATTAGATGGCAGTCTGAGCGGGGCCTGAAAACTGGGCTCGTTATTACCAGCCAAGGCCCATTCCAGCTTCGAGTGCCCTCACTCACAGCCGGCAGCTCCTCCCAATTCCATCTCGTCCAGGGTTTTCCTGGCGGTTGCCTCCTCCGCCCTACCTCGCCGGCCATTCCCCACCTCCACGCCAATGGCGACCCGCAAAAAGAAAATGGGAGATGGACATCCCCGACCACCTCCTCGAACAGATCTTCCTCCGCCTGCCCGACCTGGCCGATCTCGCCCGCGCCTCCGCGGCCTGCGTCTCCTTCCGCCGACTCGCCATTGACGGATCCTTCCCCCGCAGATTCTGCCGCCTCCACGCACCACTGCTTCTTGGCTTCCTCGATCCGGACGGGTACCACCCAGCCCTGCCGCCTAACCACTCCGCGCCCGCGGCCTGCGCGCTCACCCTCGCCGCTGACTTCTCCTTCGCCTTCCTCCCTTCCCACTGCCGCTGGACCGTCCAGGACGTCCGCGACGGCCGCGTCCTCCTCAACCGCGGCCCCAGAGAAGATGAGCGGTCTCCGGTCTTCCGCGAGCTCGCGGTGTGCGACCCCTTGCACCGGCGGTACGTCCTGCTCCCCCCGGTACCTCACGACCTAGCCGCTTCGCTTGAGCACTCGTTCCCCATGGCCCGCGATGTGCGGTGCAAGCCCTTCCTCATTCCCCTCGGCGTGGAGGAGGCAGCGGCGGGAGAGACAACATTCAGAGTCATCTTGATGGCACAGTGCGAAACTAGTCTGTCTGCCTTCATCTTCTCTTCGAGCACCGGACAATGGCAAACTATTGCATCCAAGGATTTGAGTGATTTGGGCCTTGATAGGTTCGAGTCGATCACCATGTCACATGGCCCCATTTCTTGTCAGAGGCGCCATTATGCTTATGGCCGCTTCTACTGGGACTGGGCTGTGATAAGCATAAATAAGTTGCTCGTGTTTGACACCATGAGGATGGAATTCTCTGTTGCTGACCTCCCACCTGGAGATTGGACTGGGCAAGGTTTAGTCTTTGTGGAGGCAGGGGAAGGCAGGCTTGGGATGTTTGGTTTCGATGGTGAATTTGCATCTCATCTCAGCTATACCATTGCGCAAAACGAAAGCGGGAGTCCTAGCCAGTGGCAGGTGGAGAAGTCAATCTCACTAGATTCTAGGTACAAATATCTTATCAGAGATGCAACACAGAAGTACTTGCTCTTCACAAGGAGAAAAACCTCACCTCTAGAGAAGTTACTCTTTGAATATTTCTCACTGGATGTCAAGACGATGCAGCTTCAGATGGTTTGTGCAAAGCAATGCACGCTTCATACACTCATATACACCAACTTCCCACCATCGTTGTTGTCTTTGCCGACAATATGAAGTGGTAATTTTTTTTATTGCATCCTGGCTATCTCCTTCCCTTCATAATTAACACACAGCTTGTCTAATGCTTGGTTGTTCATTTTTATTTACATGATTCAATAGTGTTTATTTTCTTGTGCTCGTGGGAAGTCGAAGGAATGCTTATCATTGCACCACATAATTGAAATTCTTTTTTATTGCAGTCAATCTCCACCACTCTGACGTCCTCGTATCATAGTTGTCCTAATCTGAAAGCAAGTCATATTATTTTGAGATGATTGGTGAAACTTGAAGAGTTTTCAGGTTACTGTGTATTAGCAATTTTGTAAGATGAATTCAAGGGGGGATACAGTTTTGTTTTTCCTTCTTTTTTGTGCATCATTTTTTTTACCAGTATGGACTTAGTTTTTCATAACTTGGTTCTTTATGTTGTTGGGCCTCTGTCGGGCTATGTGTTCCAACTTTGTATTTCAAATTCCAATACTTGGCACACTGAAGCGAGTGTTTGCAGCCACATGTTTCAAATTCAGTTTTGATGAATATTACCAATGTGCCTCTACCTAGGTACATATAGTTCGTTCCTTTTAGCTCGTAAACTCTCAGATATGTGTGCAATATAATTCTTATTTCTTCCTGTAAAAAAATACAATTCTTATTTATTGCAGTCAATCGTCACCACCCTTAGGTCCTCATATCATGTTGTTCTCCTAATCCCAAAGCAAATCATGTCCGTCGAGATGATTGACTAAAACTCAAGGAATTTTCAGGTGATTGTGTATTAGCTATCCTGTAAGATGAATTGGAGGGGGCACCCAGTTTTGTTTCACTTTCCTTTTTGTGACAAATTTTTGTACTCGGATGGATTACAGCACCTAGTGTGTTGGTTGTCGCTACCAATGCCCCTAGTTTCTTTCCTTGTTTTCTAGTTAGAAGTTTGTTGTACTGCTAGGTGCCTTGTAGTATATGATTTCTTGCTGTCCTGTGTAGCATGGAAGTACCACTTAAAGTTTTTTACGACTCATTTCTTTATGTTGACTGGCCTCAGTCCGGCTATATATTCCAACTTGTGTTGCAAACTACAATTTCAATAAACACACTAAAGCGAGTGTTTGCAGTAACATGTTTCGAATTCAGTTGAAATCAATATTCAATATTACCAATGTGACAATGCTATTAATTACTGAAACTTATGGAATTTTTTAGGTGATTGTGTATTAGAAATTCTGTAAAGATGAATTTGAGAGGGCACCCAGTTTTGTTTTGTTTCCAGTTTTGTGCATCATTTCTGTACTAGGATGGCTGACAGCAGCTTGTGTGTTGGTTCTCACTACCAATACATCCAGTTTCTTTCTTCTTTTTAAGCTAGAAGTTTGTTATACTGCTAGGTGCATATATACCAGGTAGTATTTAAAAATATTCATTTCTCTTAAAAAGTTGTGTATTAAGAATTTTCTCATGTACTTTAAAAATATTTAATATATTTTTAGAAAATATTCATCAGATATTTAAATAACGATCATCATGTCTTAAAAATGCCTGTGGTTTATTAAAAATGTCTATCCTGTGATTTAAAAATATCATCATGTTTTTGAAAAAATGTTTGTCGTGTATTAAAAAAATACTGCACGTTAAAATTGTTTATAGTGTATTTAAAGAAATGGCCATCCTGTATTTTAAGGATAGCATGCATGTGTTTTATTAACAAATATTCATCGTGTATTAAAAAGAAGTCTTCATTGTGTCTTAAAAAAAAGGTTTGTTGCACTTTAAGAATGTTCATCACATTTTCCAAAAATGTTCACGTCTATAAAAAAAATATACGTCATGTATTGAAATTTTTTGTCGTGTGTTCTGAACATGGTCATTGTGTTTTTCGAAAACCTTCATTGTGTAATAAAAAAAGACCATGAATTAAAATTATTCATGGCGTATTTTAAAAATATTCATAGTGTAATTCTTTTTTATCATGTACTAAAAAACTGCTCATCATGTAATTAGAAAGGTGATCATACATTTCATAAAAATCTTCATTTATTTTTAAGAAAGTGTTTGCGTATTTTAATAAAATGTTTATATATTTCTAAATGTTGTCCATGTACTAAAAAAATCCAGCCACCACACCCATCTAATAACTTCATTATTCCCTTGCAATTTTTTTATTATTATTTCCAATGGCCTATCTCCAGTAGCATGTGTGCAAATTTGAATCCGCTCACCACATATATCATGTTCGGGCAAATACCCAACTCACCGGAGGCCTATGTATTCTGCAAGGACGCATGCCCCCACGGCACCTCTGTATATCACCAAAATCTAGCGGGTTCGTACAGCTGAACTTTGAATGATTTTTACCTCTCTTTTTTTTTAGACAAACTCTTTTTTTTATGGGTAGACAAACTCTTTTGTTTTTGAGAGGCTACTCTTTTTTGTTGAGATGGATGGTTTTCACTTTCTGTTTAGCATTTGCTGGGCCAGGAAAGTGAGCCCGTTATTGCCAGCCGAGGGCCGTTTCGGCATCCATCCAGCAGCCCAGCAGAGAGAAACGCACACAGCCGACGGCTCCTCCCCATTCCCATCTCGTCCAGGGTTTCCCGGCGGCTGGCCGTGGCTCCCTCGCCCTCACTCGCCGGCGGACAACCAAGCAAGCTTGGGAATATAATTGTGTTCCTTGTTTTGTTTTCTTTTATTCACATTTATAATTTTATATCACGATGTTTTGTTAAAATAAACCTGCATAACTTCTGCGGTCACAAATAAGATCATGGGTCACTGCTCCAAATAAGAACAGCTTGTGTTCACAGGCAACTGAAATTTTATCTCAACATCTTGAAATCAGCCTCAAAAGATCAAGGGAGTGCTTATCATTGCACAAGCAACTGATTTTTTTTTATTCCTGTTAATCTCCACCAATCTTTGAGCCTCACATCATGGTCATTCTACTAATCTGAAAGTAAACCATATGGGTGAGATGATTGACTGAAACTTATGGAGGTTTCAGGTGATCGTGTATTAGTAATTATGATTTGGACACCCTGTTTTGTGACTCGGTTTTCATACTGGGATGGTTTCTGTTGGTTCCTGCCACCAGCGCACCTAGTTTCTTTCCCATTTTAATTATACCTTTGTTATAATGCTAGGTTTCTAGGTGTTTATGAACTCCTGCAACATGAATGCGCCGATTCTCTAAGGCTAAGTTTTCCATGACTCATTTCTTTATGTTCATGCCAGTATGGCTATGCATTCCAACTTGTATTGCAAATTACATGCTAAACACACTAAAGCTGAGTGCTTGCAGTCACACATGTTTCAAATTTTGTCGAGGTGAATATTACCAATGTGACAATACCGTTCTGCATCTTCCCTGTGATACTACCTAAGTACCTACAGCTTGTTACTTTAAACTTGTAAACTCTTCAGTAGGCACAAATTGGGCAGAAATTTTTCTATGATGTCTGAGCTTTCTTTGTCTTATTTTTCCAGATTCGATCGAGTCATTGTCAGATCAGCTTTCCGAGTTCAAAGTGATTATGGCTTCGATGGCGTGGAGTTTCTCGCTGTTGTGATCACCTTTCGGACAAGCTGGCGTGTGACAATCTACAGAAATTCTCTTGGGAGTGGTCATGTTTACATTGTTCCTGTTTTCATGCTACTTCTAGCTTCGGGTTCTGTAACATGGATGTGGCTGCTCTCCGTCTACAATGTGACAGTGAGTTTCAGTCAACCAACAACTGTGGGTAAAGCTAGCTGTTGTATAGTTACAAGCCACATCCTTTTCTCAACTATTAGAGTTTGTTATTATAGAAAATGAAATCTGACAAATGGCAACGCTATATATTAGTTGTGTTCTACGTTTTCCCTTTCCTCTTTGCATCCGTTTGTTCCTCACACAATGCTCAAGTAATTATCTGAATGCAAGCTTACCCGCTGTTTCTGGCAAACAATGCACATTTACTTTTCTGCTGAGCAAAAAGCAAATATATAGGCAGAGAAAACAAGTCTTAAAATCTACATGGTCGAGGGCTTTACTAGCAAGCACTGAATGATTTTCTGTTCTTGTGCGTCTGCCACCTTGGCGTGCCTGCTGCCATGCATGTCCGGCCTGCTGGTCGGACCATCTTCCTTGCTGGGGAGTTCTCCCCTGCTTCCATCCATCAGTAATGCACACAAACGATAAAAATGTGCAAACCAAAGGTGATCCACTGTGATGGTGGCTGTATCCTGTACATATTGAAAAACAACACTATCATCAGGAAGTTAAAATAATCTTCATTGCAGAAATTTGCCTAGACATTGTTGCAGAAACCATCTGAATTGGGGGGACCATATAAAATGGAGAAATATTATTTTTTGGAATGATATCTGGTCTGGTAATGCACCTTTCTTGCATTAGTTTCCCTGCTCTCTTCAGTATATGTGGTGATCCAGACATTACAGTTTCCAGAGCTTATTGCAACGGGGAGAGGGTGATCATCTCTGTCAGAACAGATTTTGGTGTGGAGGAACGTAGTACGTGAGCTTTGGGATTCTCTTATAACGGAAATTGGAATTAGAAATGTGCATCTGGGGCTCTGTGCTGATGAGGTGGTGTGGCACCTGGATAAATCTGGTGTGTTTTTTACTACTAGTTAATATATAAACAACTTTTCATGCAATGGGAATCAATTTGTATGAAGAAGTAACTGATGTACTTCATATTTTTCAAGTGACCATTTTAAAAACTTAAGAGTAATTATAACAAAGAAAATCTAACAATGGCCAACCCAAGACAAGCACCACAGTTGTAAGGACATTTCCTCATGTCTGAATTTCGGTGGAAGCAAACTGGTGGGAGGTTTGCCGGTGTAAGCACCACCATCTATTTAAGTTGTACGACCTCGCCGGCAAACCCCATCTTGTCAGCATTTGCACTCTGCGCACCTCTGCCTCTCCTCTCCTCCTCTCCAGTCCTCTCATCTCCTTCACAGAGATGGTCAAGTCCGGTAGCGGCTCTGAGTGTTTCTCAACGCCGGCAGGTGGATCCCCGGGGTCGTCCAGATCGTGGCACCTTCGTAGATGGTCTTTGGGCCCGTCGGCATCTACCGGTACGTCGTCAAGGAGGAGGAGGAGGTGGTGATCTCCGACGACAACAAGGAGCAGCAGCAACCGCACTGACGGACGTGGAGTACGCGCGCAAGCTTGAGCGGTCGCTGTTCTACCGTGGTTTGGTGCCACCCTCACCGCCGCGTCACCGCGTCAAGGAGCCGGCGGCTCCGTGTGGTTCTCGACGTCGGCAGGTGGATCCTTGGGGTCGTCCAAGTCGTGGCACCTCAGTCGATGGTCTCCGGGCCCGTCAGTGTCCACTAGTCCGTCGGCGGCCACGGTCAAGGAGGAGGTGGTGATTTCTGACGACAAGGAGCAGCAGCAACCGCACTGATGGACGAGGAGTACGCGCGCCAGCTTGAGCGGTTGCTGTTTGACCGTGGTCCGGTGCCGTCCTCACCGCCGCGTCACCGCGTCAAGGAGCCGGCGTCGCCGCCATGAGGCGCCCTTCTCACCGCGCACCTCGTCCAACCCGCGCCCCGTCGCCCTGTTTTAGCCGAGGCAAGGAGGTGGCACCACCATCCCTGCCTAGATGGCACATAGCCGTCGTGAAGGAGGATACATTCCTAGCAATCACCAATGTGTGTGCCGCCTCCTTTACTATACCTCGGACGCTGCAGCGGTGTCTTCTGTTTGCGTGCTGAGACGGTGACCGACAAGGCGGCCTTTGAGGAGGACCGCCAGGAGAGGGGCAATGTGGCACGCCACTCTGCCTTCGCCAAGTCGGATGTGGCACTGGACTGGGTGCTCGTCAACCCGGACGTCGTGCTGGTCTGTGCCAAGGATTGATCCTGGACCACCACACAGACAACCTCCCGCTGTTGGCGCCGGATCAACGACCAGCTCTACAAGATAAGGTTGACCGAGTCTGAGCGCGCAATCCTTGTCCTCGCCGGCAAGGGCAAGGCCAAGAACGGGCAGCGTGGGCTGGAGTCTGTGCCCGAGAGTCGTCGCGAGCCGGACGTGGCCGACTACGCGAGGTGGAGTCTGGAGCGGCTCCGCCACGAGCACGCAACGGCGGCCAATCAAGGACGTCGCAACCCCTGGGCAGTCGTCCGCCACTGGAAGGACGACGGTGACAAAGACAACAACCTGTCTAATGCTTAATCGTTCATTATTGCAATTGGTATTTCTTGGTTACATGGTTAAGTAGTGTTTATTTTCGTGTGCTTGTGAGAAAGCTAAGCCAGTTTATTTCAATTGCCATTTAATAGAAAGAGATTGGTAAGAACAAAAATATCTTGCACACTACGAGTAGCTTATGATGCATGAGTCCTGATGGAATCACAAAAAACTAGATCACGATAAATATTTCTGAATAATTTTGATGGTTAAGGTAATGTAGAAGGAATACAAGTGTACGTCCAGTTTAGCTTGAATTGTTTCACCTTGAGGAAACTCATTACGGTAAGTGCGAGTCATTTTGTACACTTCTCTTGTGATAGCTATAGGAGGAGGCAGAAACATTTTCTTTTAGTCATCTTCACATGTATAGTTTATCTCATCATGTTAGTTTGACATGAATCTGCTTAACTGGTACAGTCACAATCAAGATCCTAAGTTGCCCTAGATATCTAAATAATAAGAACAGCTTGTGCGCGCGAGCTGTTTAATCTGAAATCAACCTCATAAGACTAAGACTGCTTATCTTATCATTGCACAGGCAACCAAAATTCTTGTCCATTACTGTCAATCTCCACCTTCAGATCCTCATAACATGACTGTTCTCCTAATCTAAAAAAAAAGTCAGTTGAGATGATTGACTGAAACTTAAGGAGTTTTCAGGTGGCTGTGCATTAGCAAAGTTTCCTATTTATTTCCCTTTTGTGACTCATTTTTGTAGTTGGGTGTTGGGCAGCACCTATTCTGTTTATTATAAGTGTTCTGTACCAATTCTGCACCACTGAATTTTTCTTGACTCATTTTTTTATGTTCATGCCAGTATTGCTGTGTTCCAACTCGTAGCAAATTACAATGCTAAGCAGACTAAAGTTGAGTGTTTGCAGTCACATGTTTCCAATTCAGTTGAGATGAATATATTACCAATTTGACAACACTACTCTACCTCTTCCCTGTGATACACTGATACTACCTAAGTGCCTACAGCTTCTTACTTTAAGCTCGTGAACTCTTCATTCTGCACAAATCGGCAGAAAATTTTCTGTGATGTCCGACCTTTCTTTGTGTTGTTTGTCCAGATTCGATGGAGTCGTTGTCAGACCAGCTTTCCAAGTTCAAAGTTAGCTGTTGTGTTCACCTTGTTGACAAGATGGCGTGCGACAATCTACAGAAGTTCTCTTGGCAGTGGTCATGTTTATGTTGTTCTTGTTTTCATGCTACTTCTAGCTTCGGGTTCTGTAAAACGGATGTGGCTGCTTTCTGTCAACTATGTGACAGTGAGTTTCATTCAATCAACCACTGTGGGTAAAGTTAGCTGCTGTATATTTACAAGCTGCATCTTTCCCTTAACTATTTGAGTTTGTGATTATAACAAATGAAACCTGAGAAATGACAAAACTATTGTACCAACATAACTGAAACATGACCACACCATAGCACAGGGCTCAAGCAAGGTAAGAGTACACAATGCCTGGGGGTGGCCAGCGCATGGCTGACAGTGATTTGTTTCTTCGGAGATGCAGAAACAAACGGTATGAAGCCATTGCCAGTTCCAGGGCAACGGTATATATTAGTCGTGTCTAGGTTTTTCCTTTCCTCTTTTCGTTCATTTGTTCATGACACAATGCTCAAGTAATCTTATATTTATATTTACTAATTGGAGGCACCAAACGAGGCTCCACGTTAATCCTGGAGGTTAGAAATTTTCATCCATTAGATTAGGTAATAATCAATTAACAGCCATCGGATGATCATGAGGCCCGCTACACCTATTCCACCTGCGTGAGGCAACCTGACTCCTCTCCTTACGTTTCCTTTCCTTATAAAAGTAGTAGTAATGAGGAGAAACACATCTAATCTCTTTCCATCTCCTTCCGTGATAAAGGAAGAAATTGAGCAGATGTTGCGTCCTTCCCCCAATTTATTGGCCGGTACAAGTGGGAGGAGAATTCATCTCATGTGTTCATGCGCCTCCACGCAAGGCTATTCAATGGCACATATCATCCATGTGCTCAGATCTGATTTATAGAAACAACCCACAACAAGATGTGGAGTAGGCGATGATTCCCGATGGACTCTCCAGCACGCATGCTTTGTGGGCGCCCAGAATATTTGATGGAGGGTTTATACGGTAAGCACCAGAATTTTGTGGTGTAAGCAATCTGCAATCAGCCATGAGGAACAAAATGTGTTTTCCTTATTTATTTATATGGATCTTAATTTCTTATTCTAGAAGAACGAAACCTGCAGATCAGTTGCAAAAGAAACTCATGAGCGTTTTGTCCCGACAAAGTGAAGTGCCTTGGGAGGCACATGCTAGAAGACGTTGGCAAGTACTGCTAGCATCAGGCCAGCCCCTCCAAGAGCTTCTTTTGAATACCGGTACATGCCGGCTGCAGTAATTCCTCCAGACACGGACAAAGGTAGGCTTGATATTACTCTGCGTGTGCTGTAGATTTGGGTAGTTCATATATTTGGGTGCTGGCATGGAATTAGCTAATACTTTGATGCATGTCTCTGCCTCCCCCCATTGACTCTCTGTACTGTGGCAGATTAAACTTTAGCAGTAGCGCTGGCCAGCGCCAAGTTCGTATAGCCGTGGGCAGCAGCCCTGACCTGGTAAATGCTAAGCATGTCCACTTCCCTACATGATCATGTCAGATCTAGAATAATTTTTTTAGCTATGGGTTAAGGATTGAATTGATCTCATAAGATAATTATAATGTTGACTTGCAAGTTCATGACGACCCAGATATTTTGGACTGAGTGGTTTTAGAATAATTGCCAGTCTCACAACATGAAACATTGGTATGTTCGTTAAGTTTAACAAGAATTTTTTGTTGAAGTTGATATGGCTAGGACGATAGTCTATTCTGCAAGATTGTAATTGATTAAAAGAGAACGTGTTGAAATTCATACTCTCCAGCCTTTCAAATCTTCTTAACGGCCAACCACGCACGAGCCAAACATCTATGTCTAGCTTATTCGAGACAATGTAGGAGGCATACCGAGGTATACCAACTACGTTAGATGCAGGCTTAATTTCCGCAGTCGTCGACGAGGCAGCCAGGTGTACGCACTCAGTACTGTATGCACTGCAGCAGACTGGTGCAGCGGAAATTGCTTAATTTCAGTTGTTGACCTTTACCCATACCCTAATTCAAGTAGTAGCAAGTAATCCCAGTTCCAGAAGTGTTCTCTGACCCATCGTTTCATTGTAGTTTTCCGCCAAATTTGCATGATTCCTAAAGTAGAATCACAAAAAGATAATTCTGGATGTGCCAGGACTTGATTATGTGCTATACAGAGTCCACGAGGATGAGAGTCAGCTTTAATTGTCACCATCACCTCCAGCGATGCAAGCAGAAAGGCTCTAGATGATGATGCTTCATATAAAAATGGAAACATTCATATTTGATCAGCTTGCAACTATTACTAAGTAATGAATATATATTCTATTTAACTCATTTTAAATAGTTAATCTTCTGCTACGATCTACCTAAATTGTACCTTTACCTGCTTTTTATAATATATCGAAATGAGTTATACACGATGTAAATAGTCTACATATTCTATGTTAAATCTACGTGCACAAAGTGAGTGGATCTATGACTTTACCTCCACTGTGCGCACTGAGTAGAACTATTACTTCTGTTGTGCTTTCCTGGCATAAATAGATTTGTATATGCATATATAATTTTTCAAAATGCACTTTGTGCCAGAAACCTTTTCTTCAGACATATTTTCATATCGACTGGAATAGGACACATACTTTTTGCATGTATCACTATTAATGGAACTGCGTAGAATTAGCACTGATTTATCTCTAGACATTTTTCCCTCTTCCCGTTGCAAGCAAATCTTAGTAAATATTCAATATTTTTGAGGACGGGTGGGGAATCATGTTTTATTTCCAGAAGAATATAGTTGAAAACGTGTACCTTCAAAGTTTTATCTCTGCAAATAACAAGCACTTATATTTAATCTCTGGATGATTAATCTGCTTTTTGTTACCAGATCTGTGTAACTAGATAAGAGTTTCTTATTTACCTAACAGTGGCGGCATCTAGGGTACAAGGCAATGGAAAAGGGTCTCTAGAGAGCAATGCCACATGCTGCTGACTGCTGTTGCAAAAGGACAGTGAGCGAAAGGTGCATGAAAATAACAAGTTACAAACAAGTTAAATCACATTAATAACCATATACAGGTTTAGGAAAAATGGATGGAGGGTCAAAGGTAAGATGGTCAATCCGAGTGCTTTGTGTATGAATGAAGGAATGGTAAACATGAGTAGTTGAATGAGAACAAGTAAATTATATAACAAGGCATTCTTATATGAATGGTAATTATAGAGAAGTTTGATTTGTACATAGAGAATTATCATTCTTATGCATGTATTCTAAATTGATTTATTTTTCCATCGAGTGATTCAGTGTAAAAAGGTTATGTGTGTTGGTTGCCCTTTCATCTAATATTAAACTGTGTTCACATTGTACAGAAGGAGAATTTTTTTCAGATATTGAAGAGGACTAAGGGTAACTACTGTTGGCATCTTAATGGGAAAATCTAAAGGACCTGGAAGTGATCATGGTGGACATATCCATGCCCATGATCTTTAATGCACTTGATTAGATCTCCTGATTGGAATTGTCCTACTGTGTTTGTAGTACTAGAGCTTTGGTCCACTTTTTCATCAAGTATGTAGTCATTTCACCACAACTACAACAATTCTATGATGCTCTTTGTGAATCATGGTGTGTGTATCTGCACTACGGTTTAGCCTTCATATGTCATCCTTGGACAATCCATCAAAATACCCGAGTAAAACTATGCTGAAGAAAAAAAATTATAGAACACATGACATTCATTTGTTTTTACTATATAGTGTCTACAAAGTTTACTTACAAGAATAATAATTAATCCTTATTTATAAAAAAGGGGTTATATAAAAATACTAGCCCGTGCAGATGCACGGGTTAATGACTAGTTATCTTAATGCAAGCTGACTCTATCTCGGGCGAACAGTGCATATTTTCTTTTCTGCTGAGCAAAAACAAATATATAGGCAGAGAAATCAAGTAATTATCTTAATGATTTTGTGTTCTTCTGATGCCGGGTTTTCTGCGTCTGCCACCTTCGCCTGGCCTGCTGGTCGGACCATCTTCCTTGCTGGGGAATTTTCCCTGCTTCGATCCATCAGTAATGCATGCAAATGATAAAAATGTGCAAACCAAAGGTGATCCACTGTCATTGTGGCTGCAACCTGTACATCAGGAGAAAAGATATTCTTCACATCATATCAGCAATTGTCTTATGTATGGTAATGACTGAACTGCAGAAATTTTCTTAGACATTGTTGCAGAAACCATTTGGATTTGGGGGCCGTTTAAAATGGGGAGAGGACAGTTGTTTGGAACGTTCCCTGGTCTGGTAAGGCACCTTTTTTGCATTTTCGTTCCCCTACTCTCTTTTGTGAGTGTGTTGATCCAGACATTCAAATTCCTGAAGCTTACTGCAATGGGGAGTTGGTGATGAGCTTTGAGGACAAATTTTTGTGTAGAAACGTAGTATGTGAGCTTTAGAGTTCTCTTATAAGTTACTCCCTCTGTAAACTAATATAAGAGCATTTAGATCACTAAAATAGTGATCTTAACGCTCTTATATTAGTTTACAGAGGGAGTATAACTGAAATTGGAAATGTGCACCTAGCACCTGGATGTGAGTCTGGAGTTCTTTTTACTACTAAGGGGAGTCGATCAATATGAAGGAGAGTTTCCTGGGTGCTGAAGCTGCATATGAAAATTAAGGTTTTCATGTGGCAACTGCTGCTTGACAAGTTGCCTTTGAGATTCCAATTGTGAAAAAGAAGAGGGCCTAATAATGGGTTGTGTGAGGGTCCTGAAGACGTAGATCATATGTTTTTTCAATGTATTGCTGCCTGATTTGTGTGGAGTTGCTGGGCTGAGATGTTACACTGGAACTGGGTGCCACTAAGTAGAGGTGACCTTTGTGCTTTCATTGAGGTGGTGCTGGGAGAGTTTTAAGCAGTTCAAGTTCCGGATTGTTCTTGCTGCTCAATTCTGGGCTATATGTAAGACGCGTAACAATATGGTTTTTGAATGAAAATTTGCGAACCATCTCTCTGATTACTTATTCGCAACTCCCATTTATTTTGCAGCGATTTCTAGCCTTTTTGGAGTCATAGTCAGATCAACATCCATGTCCTGAAACCTCAATGTGAGTGTGTTTTGAGTAGCATGGATTTCTCGCAGAAGGTGGTCACCTTGCCTACAAGATGAGAATCTGCGGTGCTGCACTTGGTACTACTGGTCATCCTGCCATTCATGTTCACATGGCTTAGTAGTGGTTGTTTAGGGTTTAGGGTCTGTTGTCTTGTTTGTTCAAACTGCTGTTCAAGAAAATCATATGAGGAAAAAAATCAGTGATATACCTTATGTATTGACTATTATTTCAGGCCTCGTGAAATCACAAAATACTAGAATATGCCAATTATTTTTGGCGAATAGTTTTATTGTGAAGGTGAAGTACAACTCATCTTGTCCGCGTATATGAATCTATGTAAGTGTCAGTTTTGAAATGAATCTGACTGGTATGGTTGCAAATAAGAGCTCTGTTGCTGCTCTGAATAGAAAGAGCAGCTTGTTCTTGCAAGCTGTGTGATTTAAATCAGCCTCATAGGATCAGTTATAGGCAGGGCACCCTGTTTTCTTTTAATTTCATTTCCTATTTTAGACAGCTCAACATTTCACACCTAGTATAAGTATAATCTATGTATGTATATGATTTAGAGGACCACATAGGTTGCTGAGTGTGCCTGCCCAATGACCTAAGTTGAAAGTTTGTCAACACGAAGGTACACCCTCTGTTCCTAAATATCACACGTTGAACTGCCAAAGCGTCTTATATATAGAAATAAAGGTAGTACCACTTTTGCATGACCTGTGTTTTCTAGGACTCATTTCACCATGTTTACATGCCTTTGTTTGGCTATATATATTTGAACTTTTGAATACTGTTATTTGCTACCCCCTCCTGAGCGCAGTCCTGATGTCTATGTTCCGGTTACTCTAAAATCGGTCTGGTTCTTCCCTGCCTAAGAGTGTGACGTCTGAATCAAGAAGGATTCAGCTGGCAGTGGTCATGCTAATTGTATGGAGGAGGATTGTTGTCTTTTCGTTGATTGTCTGTCAACCCCCCCCCCCCCCCCCCCCCCCTATTTTCCCGCTTTGGTGACCTAAGTTAGAAGTTCGTTAGTCATTTGATATTCCTCGTCAGCCTATGATATACTATATCCAACACAATAGAAGATCTATAGCTTGTTCCTTTTTGCTCTTGAAGTAATGAATATGTACAGACAGTGTCGAATTTAGATCAGTATTCCTCTTCCCTATTGTTTGACTTTTTTTATGGTCTTGTTTGTTCAGGTCGAGTCAAAGTGATCCTGATTTCTATGGCGGACTTATCACAAAGTGATCCTGATGTCTATGTTCTTCCTTTCATGCTGCCTCTAGCGTCAGTTTGTGTAACATCGATGTGTATGTTCCCTGCCTAAACAATGTGATGATGAAATTAACGGTTTCAATTAACCAAGATTTAAGGGTCCCAATCAACGAAGAACTGTAGTAAAACTAGCTGGTGTATTTTTCAATGTTGATTGATAGGTGTTCAAGCCATCATCCTTCTCGTTAGAGTTATTATTAATAAAATCTGGCAAATGACAGAACCGTGAAACAAAGGCGTTGGAAATGGAGTGCCTGAGCGCGTTTCTGAGACTTGAACAAATCACCCACACTATTGATAACTTATGTCCTCCATTGTGCCGCTAAGGAGGCTATCCAGTAGTTTCGAGAAGGGCACTGAGAGATGCGGTCTCTCTGGAACTGGAATTGCGTTGAACGTCCCACCTGGAGAATTTGCTGCGATGGCTTGGAGACCCTATCACATAGGAAAGGCATAGAGATACATTGGATTAATTCAGAAGCAATGATTTTGACTCGAACAGATCTTAATGCATACGTACATGGTTATATGCGTCGCCGCCAACAGTAAATGTGTGGACAGGCACTTTGGAGATGAAGTTGTCGGTTCCATAAAAAAAGTCACCCTTGTTTATTAATCCATCAGAGAAGAACAAGATTATGCCGTTGTGATAACCACGGTTTCTGAGCATTTTATGCGCCTCGGCAAGGCCTGATGCCATGTTTTTGCCACAGGTCATCCTGCGCCGGGCGAATCCCGTGTAGCCAGTTTTCTTTGTCTCGGCTGGGTCAACTACTTTCATGTCCGACGTGTATGTGTTTGGGGTGACGTCGACGTAGACGTAACCCATGCAACTATCAGGGAAATGGGTCAGCTTCTCTTGCACCAACCAAAAGACCCCATTATCCACCGTGTGCCAGGCTGGGGTTGAGTCAGTGCAGTCAAAGGCATACACAATAACCACATCGAGTGGCTCCCTTCCTGCAAACCAGTATGAGATCCTATACTATGAAATGCTCTTGGTGATCACTCCTAAACTAACAGATTGGATTGGAGGTTTGTACGTAGATATACCTGAAAGGGAACTAAAAGGCCTCTCATAATCCTCTGGGGTTCCGCCAAGTAGGCTATCCAGTAGCTTGGAGAAGGATGTTGATAGGTTTGGCCTTTCTGGAACGGGGCTGGTGTGGAACTTCCCGCATGGAGAATTTGTTGCAATGGAGTGGAGAACCTAGCACATATATGATATATAGGAATAAATAAAAATTATTCATGAGACGATCATCATTTAGATGGATAAACACTAATCTGGTACATACATGGTTATATGCATCCCCGCCGAGGGTAAATGTGTGGACAGGCACTTTGGAGACAAAGTTTTCAGTTCCATCAAAGAAGTCCCCTTTGTTTATCAAGCCATCAGAGAAGAACAAGATGATGCCATTGTGGTGCCCGCGGTTGCTGGTCATTTTATGCGCGTCGGCAAGTCCTGATGCCATGTTTTTAGTACAAGTCATCCTACGCCATGCGAATCTCGTGTAGCCAGTTTCCTTCGTCTCATTTGGGTCAACTACTTTCATGTCTGATGTGTATGTGTTTGGGGTCATGTCGACGTAGATGTAACCCATGCAACTTTCAGGGAAGTGCGTCAACTTCTCTTGAAGCAACCAAAAGATCCCATTATCCACCGTGTACCAGGCTGGGGTTGATTCAGTGCAGTCAAAGGCATACACAATCACCACATCGAGTGGCTCCCTTCCTGCAAACCAGTATGAGCAATTGGACAATTAAGCATCCTATACTATGAAATGTTCTTGGTGATCACTCCTAAACTAACGGATTGGATTGGAGGTTTGTACGTAGATATACCTGAAAGGGAACTAAAAGGCCTCTCATAATCCTCTGGGGTTCCGCCAAGTAGGCTATCCAGTAGCTTGGAGAAGGATGTTGATAGGTTTGGCCTTTCTGGAACGGGGCTGGTGTGGAACTTCCCGCCTGGAGAATTTGTTGCAATGGAGTGGAGAACCTAGCACATATATGATATATAGGAATAAATAAAAATTATTCATGAGATGATCATCATTTAGATGGATAAACACTAATCTGGTACATACATGGTTATAAGCGTCCCCGCCGAGGGTAAATGTGTGGACAGGCACTTTGGAGACAAAGTTTTCAGTTCCATCAAAGAAGTCCCCCTTGTTTATCAAGCCATCAGAGAAGAACAAGATGATGCCATTGTGGTGCCCGCGGTTGCTAATCATTTTATGCGCGTCGGCAAGTCCTGATGCCATGTTTTTAGTACAAGTCATTCTACGCCATGCGAATCTCGTGTAGCCAGTTTCCTTCGTCTCATTTGGGTCAACTACTTTCATATCTGACGTGTATGTATTTGGGGTCATGTCGACGTAGATGTAACCCATGCAACTTTCAGGGAAGTGCGTCAACTTCTCTTGAAGCAACCAAAAGATCCCATTATCCACGGTGTACCAGGCTGGGGTTGATTCAGTGCAGTCAAAGGCGTACACAATCACCACATCTAGTGGCCCCCTTCCTGCAAGCCAGTATGAGCAATTGGATATTCAAGCATCCTACTATGAAATGTTCTTGGTGATCACTCCTAAACTAACAGACTGGATTGGACGTTCATATGTAGATATACCTGAAATGGTACTAAGAGGCCTCTCATCATCCTCTGGGGTTCCGCCAAGTAGGTTATCCAGTAGCTTGGAGAAGGATGTTGATAGGTTTGGCCTTTCTGGAACAGGGCTGGTGTGGAACTTCCCACCTGGAGAATTTTTCGCAATGGAGTGGAGAACCTAGCATATATAAAATGCGTGGAAATAAATCAAACTTAATCATGAGGTAACCACCATTTAGATGGATCAACACTAATTCGATAAATACATGGTTATATTCGTCCCCGGCAAGGGTAAATGTGTGGACAGGCACTTTGGAGACAAAGTTCTCGGTCCCATCAAAGAAGTCTCCCTTGTTTATCATGCCATTAGAGAAGAACAAGATGATGCCATTGTGGTGCCCGCGGTTGCTGATCATTTTATGTGCCTCGGCAAGTCCAGATGACATGTTTCTAGTGCAGGTTATCCTACGCCACGCGAAACTCGTGTAGCCAGTTTCCTTTGTCTCATTGCGGTCAACTACTTTCATGTCTGATGTGTATGTGTTTGGGGTCATGTCGACGTAGATGTAACCCATGCAACTATCTGGAAAGTGCGCCAGCTTCTCTTGCACCAACCAAAATACCCCACTATCCACCGTGTGCCAGGCTGGGGTCGAGTGAGTACAATCAAAGGCATACACAATCACCACATCAAGTGGCTCCCTTCCTGCAAACCAATATGGACAATTGGTCACTCATCCCACTATGCATGTTCTTGATGATCACTCCTAGACTAATATTCGATTAGATGTGTTGTGATGTATATATACCTGAAATGGAACTAAGAGGCATCTCATCGTCCTTCGGGGTAGTGCCAAGGAGGCTATCCAGTAGTTTTGAGAAGGGTGTTGATAGATTTGGCCTTTCTGGAACGGTACTGGTGTGAAACATCCCACCTGGAGAATTGGTCGCAATGGAGTGGAGAACCTACATGTATACAATACATAGGAGTGAATTAAACTTATTCATGAGACGATCATCATTTAGATGGATAAATGCTAATCTGGTACATACATGGTTATATGCGTCCCCGCCGAGGGTAAATGTGTGGACGGGCACTTTGGAGACAAAGTTCTCTGTTCCATCAAAGAAGTCGCCCTTGTTTATTAACCCATCCGAGAAGAACAATATGATGCCGTTGTGGTGACCACGATTGCTGATCATTTTATGCGCCTCGGCAAGGCCTGATGCCATATTTTTACTGCAGGTCATCCTGCGCCAGGCGAATCCCGTGTATCCAGTTTCCTTTGTCTCAGCTGAGTCAACAACTTTCATATCTGACGTGTATGTGTTAGGGGTTGACATGACGTAAATATAGCCCATGCAACTATCACACAAGTTGGTTAGCTTCTCTTGCACCAACCAAAAGATCCCATTATCCGCTGTGTACCAGGCTGGGGTTGAGTCAGTACAATCAAATGCATACACAATCACCACATCCAGTGCCCCCCTTCCTACAAACAAATATAGACAATTAACTCATTCACACATGTTCCTAATATCCAGTCCTTAGTTAATTGTATTCGATGGCAGCATATACCTGAAATGGTAATGGACATCTTGTCTGGAACTGGGAGGGATGAATTCACCGTGAGGGCATGGAGATCCTGAAATACACACAAGAATAGAATACATTGGAAGAAAATAATTAGTAAGCTCATAAAACATTTGACTAGAGCACATATAAAAATCATTTAAACCTTTTTCTCCTCTTGAGTCTAATGGGATTTAATCGAGACTCGGGACACGAAATATACTTGCATTCTCGAAGCACGTGTGTGCCCACTATCATGCCCCAAAAATGGTACTCTATGTCTACCATGGTTCAAGTGTAGGAGCCCTTCTTGCCGAAGATTAGAGAATGTTATTACAGTAAAAGCACATCAACACCATGACCTTTTTTTAGGGAAACATCATGATCAGTTGAGTATCAAGTTCTAGCCGATGTCCATTATCATTTAATATAATAATAGTGAGCCTTGGGTTATTGCCATAACAGTTCATTGTAAATTTCCAACAGTTACAACCCTAGATAAGATTGTCCATTTAGAGGCTGAAGCTTACTGTACTAACAACCATTTTTTTAATTTAGTCATTAATTCCCACTATTAAGATCCTTTTTCAAGCGGTATGTATTTGATGCCCCAAATCAAGCGATGTTGCTTCCTGATGAAGAATCCAATTGCCCACTTTCTTCTGAAAGGAGCCCCCCCCCCCCCCCCCCCCCCCCGGGTCCGCATATGCATCGATTAATGCCCTCTTCATTGCAAGGTTTCAGGTTATACAAGTAAGGTAAAATGTAAAGAATGAGCACGACATACCAACTAGAGGAACCACAATAAAGATTACATGATGCTCTCAAGTTTTACCTTTTTGGATTGTACAAATAATGTAATAAAATATTAGAAACAAATACAAAGATGTGGTTATCAATCATACCTTGCTCAAACCCTGAGTTTCCATACCATTCAAGTTTTCTACAATCTCCTTTATTGTGGGTCTCTTCCTTCTATCATGATTGAGACAACGTACTGCAATTTTGGCGCATGTCTCCACTTGATATAAATTTGTTGTGCTATCCCTCTTCCTCCAATATGCACACACCTGTACATCGATACACAAAAGGTTTTTTTAGCAACACCATCAAATGGATAATTATTTATCTATATTGTTGTAACACCAGAACTTTAAGCATAAATTGAACATGTCGTTGACAAACATAATTTGTTCATACATCTTCAACAAAATTTGTGTCCCCTGAGTCGTGATAAATTTCAAAACCGCCAGATCCCCTAATTACTTCTATGATTGTAACACCTAAACCGTAGACATCAGTCTTGTCTGACATCTCGCTCCCATGTATTAATTCAGGCGGCATGTATTTCCTGCATGGTATAAAAAAATGTTTAAGGGCACGGTCAGTGTCACCATTTGTTTGGTTACATGAGAAAGAAAATCATGCCAAAATCAATGAAGCATTGCACTCACGTTGTCCCTGAAACTGAACCAACTTTGATATGGCTACGGCTTGCAGTGTAAATCCTTGACAGTCCAAAATCCGCAATTTTCGGTTTCATGCTCTTGTCAAGTAATACATTGGCAGGCTTTAGATCCAAGTGGAGGATCCGATTTTCACATCCATTGTGAAGATAACACAAACCTTCACAAGTCCCCTTTATTATTTGGTAATGTGTGCGCCATTCATCTCCCAGAGAAATTCCTGGAAAGAGGACAATGACTCAAGCGTGAAACTAAAGAATCTATTTTTTTATTTAAAGATGGAAAAAAGAGGATCGAAATGAAGATTTGAAGTTTACCAGACAGACGCTTATCTAAGCTTCTGCCGACCATATATTCAAAGCAGAGCACTTTGTATATGTGTCTACCAAAAACAGACGTGCCATCAGGTAGCTCAACATATTTCTTGGTTTCTTCATTGCAATACCCAACTAGACGTACAATGTTTGGATGTTGGACCTTCATATGGTTACGGAGTTCCTTCATAAATTGTCTGTCGTCAATTCCTTTGGTCGCATGAAGCAACTTCACTGCCATGGCTTCCCCATTGTAGACTGCCTGTTTCCAATTGATAAAACTAATCAATAATATGATGCTCAAGATAAAACAGAATACTAAGTCGATCATTGGTAGTACCTTGTAAACGTCTCCATAGCCACCACTTCCAACTTTTTGGGCGTCCGAAAAATCGTTAGTAATTCTTGGCAACTCAGATGATTCTATTTCTAAAGCCATGCTTCAACGATCAATATATGTGCTATACCTAGGTAGGTATGCCCTTTCCTGTGTACAAACAATGCACCATCAATAGCAAACAGCAACAGAAATCCTAAATCATCATGTTGAGAAAGCCTCGGTGAATACAATTGTAACTAGTTTAACAAATATATACAACTGTAACTACTATCTCCGATCCATATTACTTGTCGCTCAAACGGATGTATCTAGATGTATTTCAGTGCTAGATACATCTGTTTGAGTCACAAATAATATGGATCCGATGGAGTATATTTTTTTGGTTGGTTTTCTAATCTTACTAGCGAATATTGCCACCGACGAAACCCTAACCCACCACCGACCCCCCTCCCTCGCTCACAGCCCTGCCACTAGAGGGCGTTGGCGAGCGAGCTTGGCTTGTTTCACGGTGGTAGCAGAGACTGGTTCTCTCTCGTGCCACATCGGCGCCCTGGCGTAGCTCACGCGGGATGGTGACGGTTGTAGAAGAGGAGGGCCCTAGCGTGAATCGATCTAGTGGCGGCGCTCCGTTAGGTTTAGGGTTTAGGTAAAGACATGGTGGGCAAAGCCAATGTTACTGCGGGTTGTTCCGCGGCTAGTGATAGTGGTAGTCGGACTCTCGGCCTAGTGGTCGACATAAGCATCTGGACATGGACAAGGTGGCTACGACGACGAATCCTTTGTTTGCCGCCTCTACCTCTCCTAGCTACGGGGATCATGGTGTTACGATAGTCGCCGGATGCGGCGGCGGCAAGGTCCTCTTTACCTGCTTTAGCCTTTTTTTTCCAACGATGTGAGCGGTCCTTTGGATCTCTTAGCACCAAGATCCGGATAGCGTTAGAGAGAAGTTGCTAGCAGGTAGATAGGTCGCCGGTGGTGATGGTTTCACCAAGTATGCGGACCAGGCATTATCAACGTGGAAGCGCTCTTTCAGTGTCGAAGATGTTGACTCAAAGCTCAACTTCACGGATAAAAACCCCAAGTTCGACCTTTGATTGTCTTGTATAGGGGTAGGGTATTTTTTTTGTTCCTTTGGTCACATGTGGAGTGGTGGATTATGGCCCAAGGTTATAACCAAGCCGGTCAGGCTGTCGTTTTAGGTTTTTACTGGTTGGACCGCTGGTTCATTGGTTCATTTGTGAAAAAACACCAGAATATTTAAGGTTATTTCCAAAATGTTGACCAATGGATACACATAATATTGGATGTAAACCATTAATAAATCACAAAGTGTTATTAGTCTAGTTCCTTACTGGGCCTTTAGCATGCCTTGCCTCACGAATAAGTGTTTGATTACTTGTTGATGTACCTTTTTTAAAAATATTTTTTTTTTTTTTTACTAAAAGACAGATACACCTTAAAAGTCACGCAAGGTGATGTTCCTGATTTTTCCCGTCAAACCATCGGTCCGGTCCGGTTTTTAAACTATGGTTAGAGCAAATATGATTAGGATGATCTTAGTTCTTTTAGCAAATTTGTTTGACATCGATCCTTGACTTTTGCTTGATATAATTAAATGGTTAATAAGTTATAATTGTGTGCATCATATTGATGCAAAGGTAATATTTTGCCTTTGCGTCAATATGGTACAGCCAAAAAAGTGTATTCTCCTCTGTGATTTTAATAAACCAGTATCGCTATTGCGTTTCAAATTAAGGGGCTCTCATTAAAGGCCAATGCTATATCTCGCCTACTGCAAGGCCAATATAGCAATCGCCTCTCGCGACAGGGAGCAGGCCGTGGCCCAGTACTGGAACGGAAGCGAGGGGATGGTGGAACCGTCTACTCACATTTTCGGAAAATCCTAACTATATGCGGCGCACACCCCCTCTGTACACTTGTATTATACCTGGGCCGGCCCATTCTATTTTTATGTTCGTAAAAACCAAAAAGATATGCCCTCGCACGGATTTGAAGCGGGGATCTCCAGGTGGATACTCGCTGAGCTAACCACCTTACTGCCCTTACCTTCTGTGCTAAACTGAAACTTCTTCCCTCATTTCTTCTTATGTCTTTTTCTTTTTTCTATTTCCTTTTCCTTTTGCTTATTTGCTTTTTCGTTTTTCTTCTCTCTTCTTTTTTTTTCTCATTCGAGAAACATGCTTTCTCCATGATTTCTTTCTACAAAATTTATGAACGTTTTTCAATTTTGGAGGAACTTTTCAAATTCAATGAACTATTTTTCAAATTTGATGACCTTTTTTCAAATTATGATGAACTTTTTTCAAATTCCATGAATTTTTTCCCAATTTTGATGAACTTTTTTCCAATTTCGATGAACTTTTTTCAAATTAAATGAACTTTTTCAAAATTGGTGAACTTTTTTCAAACTCGATGAACATTTTTACAAATTTTGATGAACTATTTTCAAATTTATTGAACTTTTAATGAAATTCGATGAACTTTTTCAAATCCCGTGAACTTTTTTTCCAATTTCGATGAACTTTTTTCAAATTCAATGAACTTTTTTTCAAAATCGGTGAACTTTTTTCAAACTTGATGAACTTTTTCGTATTTTGGTGAACTTTTTTCAAATTCCATGAACTTTTATGAAATTCGATGAACTCTTTTCAAACTCAATGAACTTTTTCATATTTGATGAACTTTTTTCATTTTTGTGAAATGTGTTTCAAAATTTCTGAACACTTTTCAGAATTTATGAACCTTATTCCTGGTTCAACTATTTTCTCAGCACGATCTGCAGGCTCTAAGAGAATTTTTTATGTACGAGATTGCTACATGCTCCAACAGTCAAGTACAGCTGCCAATACTGAAATCTTTTCTGTGACAACATGTAATATACAATCATTTTACTGTTCCTCTAATTCATTTGCAATCATATACAAATATTCCCTACATACAGAAAATTTAAAAATTGTTCCAACAAGACATCTATTCTTATTTTCTCTTCAATTCACAGGGATTCCGGCTATTCAAATAGTTCAACATTGCCATCTGCCAAATTTTGAAGGTTTTGAAGTAAGTTCTGAAGATGGAAACTTGGTTTTTGTAAAACAAAAATAGTTTATTTCTTGCAGTCTTCTCTTTTATAACTAACTCTGCCATGCTAAAATGAACTCTCTTCTTGTTATTCTAACTTCTTCTGTTTCTTTTTTTTTCAACAAGATCATCGTGCTAGCTCACATGCTGAAGTGTTGTTCCCACTCCAATGTAATATAAGACCTAGCAATTTTGTGTTCCAAGATCAACTTCTTCTTCTTATTCATGAAAATTAATACTTTTCTGGAGAATTTACTACACATTTATAGTTCGTTTTTTCCCATTTTATTTAAATCAATGTCAGATTATTTTATTATTTGTTAATCGAACAGAAAAGTAATAATATATAAGAAAAACAAAGAAACAAGACAATACACAATTTTCGTCGACAATCTAAAAGAAATAATCAACAAAAAATCCCGTGCTGCCATTTTTACCACAAGCAAAGTCAAAGGAAAAGTCAAAGAACAAAGCAGCGACAGCATCCAACGAGCGAACAAGCACGAATCAGCGTCAAACAGAATGAAACAGCTAGAAAGAATGAGTGGGCTTCCAACAATGCAGCCCATGAAGAAAGCACGTAGCCGCCGAAACTCGTTACAGGCGCCGAAGGCGCCGACGAGGAGGGGAGCTCCTACTGGACGCTCGTTGCGTCCAACAGGGCGCCGACGCACAGGGGGCGACGCGACTTTTGCACAGGCACGTCAAGGTGATAATTTGCAAAAAACAAAGCAGCGACAGCATCCAACGAGCGAACAAGCACGAATCAGCGTCAAACAGAATGAAACAGCTAGAAAGAATGAGTGGGCTTCCAACAATGCAGCCCATGAAGAAAGCACGTAGCCGCCGAAACTCGTTACAGGCGCCGAAGGCGCCGACGAGGAGGGGAGCTCCTACTGGACGCTCGTTGCGTCCAACAGGGCGCCGACGCACAGGGGGCGACGCGACTTTTGCACAGGCACGTCAAGGTGATAATTTGCAAAAAATAGCAGGGTGTGACGGCTGGGAATCGAACACAGCACTTTAGGCTTGCACTCGCACCCTACTAGCCACAAGGATGGAAGCGCTCGGTTGACCATACAGCGGAAACCTACAAGAACTAAAGAAAGTATAAGACTGTTTGAAAAACATCCTTTACGATTTTCCAATAGCAAAAACAAAACGTGAATGTTTTATCAAACGCGAACATTATTAGTTTTTTTTACAAATTTTGAGAAAACTCAAACATTTTTCAACACAAAAACGAATTTTGGAGACGCGAACATATTTTTTAGAACGGAAACATTTTTTAAACTACCCAAAAACCTGAACAGGAACAATTTTTCAAATTTGGAAACACAAACAACTTTTGAATTTCCCAAACATTTTTGGAATTTGTGACATTTCTTTAAAGCACAAACATTTTCTGAATCTTGAGAACCAATTTTGAAACGGAGAACAAATTTGGAAGCGCGGACAATTTTTTAAAGCACAAACATTTTTTGAATCATTGGAAAAAATTTGGAAATGGAGAACAAATTTGGAAGCGCGAACAATTTTTAAAGCACGAACATTTTTTGAACCTTGAGAACAAATTTTGAAAACTCCTAAACAAATTTGGAAGCGCAAACAATTTTTTAAAGCACGAACAGTTTTTGAATCTCGAGGACAAATTTTGAAATAGAGAACAATTTTGAAAAATCCTGAACAAATTTGGAAGCGTGAACAATTTTTTAAAGAGCAATCATTTTTTTGAATCTTGAAAAGAAATTTTGAAATAGAGAACAATTTCGAAAAATTCCAAACAAATTTGGAAGAGCGAACATTTTATGAAATCCGGTATACTTTCTGCATTTCGAAAGTTTTGAAATTTTTGTGTAACGGGAACAAATTTTGAATTAGAGAACATTTTTTCGATAACTGAAAATTTTATGAAAATACGAACAAAATTTGAATTTTTTGAATTTATTTTGAGAAAAAGAGAAGAAAAGGAAAAGGAAAAAGAAAGAAAACAAAAAAATCAGGAACATTTTTCGAAATTGTGAACAAAATTGTGTAAATGTGAACACTATTTCACAAATATGAACAATTTTTGACAAAAAGAACATTTTTGAAAATTCTGAACCATATTTGAACTTTTCGAAAAGCTTACAAAGAAAAAGTAAAAAAAAACAGAATAAGACAAAGAAAACGAGAAAAAAGAAAGACAGAATAAGACTGAAGAAAAAACAATAGAAGGAACAAATGGTTTTTTCCTCGCTTTTCGTTTCTTTAAATTTAGCATTGCTATTATAATAGTTCCACAAGCCAGTCGTTGTGGCTAGCGCGGTGTGTTCCGCTACTGGAGGTCATAGGTTCGATCCCTAGCGCTATCGTTTTTTGCGGTTCATCTCGCGAGTCGAAACCACTAAAATGGGCCGACCCAGGGTGAGCTGCGCCCTGTGCGAAGCGGCGTCTCTTCGAATTGTCGTTGGTTCGCACAAAGACGAGCGACCTGGCGACCAAGATGGGCCAGCCCAATCCCGTAACATAGGCAAAGGCTACAGTATCCGGTTTTGCGAATCTTCTAGACGGTTCCCGAACCGGTTTTCATTTTTATTTTTTTCGTTTATTTCCTTTTTTATTTTTCTTTCTTTTCATTTTTTATTTTTATTTACTTATTTATTTATTTTCTATTTATTTTTAATTGTTTTTCTTCTGGAGTTTTTTCTACTTTATAAGAATTTCAAATTTGTTTTCAAAATAAAAAAAAGTTCAGAAGTTCAAAAAACTTCAATGTAATTAATAGTTGTACACAAATTCAAAAATAAAAAAGATTTTTCAAACGTGTTTACACGTTGAAAAAAGTGTTCTCCTTTCAAAAAAAAATTTTGTTTTAAATTTTTCTTCAGAAATGCAAAATGTTTGCAAATTTCAAATAATGCTTTTTCATAATTTTGTTCACAGTTTCAAATTTTGTTCACAGATGCAAAAACATGTACCTTTTCATAAAATGTCCATGTTTTCAAAAATGGTCTTATTTCTCAAAATTTCTTCAAAAAATCAAAAAAAATTCCATTTTAAAATTTGTTCACAGATTCAAAAATTGTTCACATCTTTAAAAGTTGTTCATGATTTTTTAATAATGTTCCCGTTTTCATAAAAATTTAGAAATATTCCTATTCTCAAAATTTGTCCACAAAAACAAAAATCTTCGTTTTCGAAAAGTGTTGAAAATTCAAGAATTGTTCACAATTTGTCATAACTTGTTCCAGATTGTCAAAAAATGTTCTGTATTTTTAAAAATGTTCCAGTTTTCCAAGATTTCTTCACGAATTCAAAAAAGATACCTGTTTTTATTTTTTTCACAATTCAAAAAATGGTTCACAATTTGTGAAAACTTTTTCCAGATTGCCAAAAATAGTTTCGTATTTTTTAAAAAAAATTCTTTTTTATGATTTTTCACAAATTCAAAAAATTCTTCTCTTTTGATTGTCTTGACAATTCAAAAAATCAGTCGTAATTTTAAAAAATCTCCCTGTCTCTTAAAAAATACACAAATTCAAAATTGTTCCTACTTTTCAAATTTGATTGCAAATTCGAAAAATTGCTAACATTTTTTGAAAACTCGTGTGTGTTCTGTCAAAAATGTTCAAATTTTTTAAAAATGGACTCAGAATTTACGTGATAAGATTCAAAAGGAAAACTAATACAATCGGCCCATGTGACTAGTTTTAAAGAATTCACATTGCAGTTCGACCACGAATATGAATCAGGTGTAGTGGCTAGCTACCTTCCTCGACAAGAGGGAGGTCGCCAGATCGAATCCTTCCTCGACAAGAGGTTGAATTTTACACCGCTCGCTGCCTGTCTAGCCGGGCTAGTCGGGGAATAACATGTCTGAAGTCCCCACATTTTGATTAGAAGCTTGTAACAAAGAAAGGATGGTGCAACCACCACGCCACCACAGCGGGAACTGTGAGTTAGAAGCTTTCTCATTCTTTTATTCTTCTTTTTCCTTTTTCTTTTTCTTTTTTTCTTTTTTTCTTTTTATGCATACTGGTTCGTTGAATTGTTTGCAAATGCGTGAACTTTTCATTTAAATTGATGTTTTTTAAATTTCATTGACTTTTCCCGGAATTTCATGAACTTTTTCTAAATCGATGAACTTATTTTCAAATTTGTTAACTTTTTTCCAAATAGATGAACATTTTTTTTCAAATTCGCTGATATTTTTTTAAAATAGATGCACTTATTCATAACTTTGGTGAACTTTTTATAAGATTGATAAACTTTTTTAAGGTTTAATGAACTTTTTTCTCAAATTCGATGAAATCTTTTCAAATTCAGTGAAGTTTTTTTTCAAAATTGATGAACTTTTTTCAAATTCAATGAACTTTTTTCGAATTTGATGATTTTTTTTTCAAATTTGATTAGCTTTTTTCCAAAAATCGATGAACTTCTGTCACATTTTGTGAACTGCTTTCAAAATAGGTGAACTTTTTTCCAATTTTGTGAACGATTTTTCTATATTGATGAACTATTTTTCAAAATCAATAAGCTTTTTTCATATTCTTAGTTTTCTAGTTTTTCATGAATCCCTTTGAAATTTACGTTTTTATTTAAAAATAATTTATACTTGGTATATGGTAAATAGTTATGTGCAGTACTAAAAGGGTTTGTTTTTGTTTTTCTTTCACTTTTTTTCTTTTTTCCTATTTTTTTACTTTTGTTTATACTTTAAAATATTATAAATACTTATATTACAAAAACACACTCACAAAAATACATATAAAAATGTTTAATAGGGATTAAGAAATGTTGAACATGAAGTTGAAAATGTTGAACAAGTATTTAAAAACGTTGAACACGTCTTTGAAAAAAAATGTGAATAAGTACTAAAAATGTTGAACAAGTATTTGAAAATGTTGAACACGTATTTGAAAAAAATGTAGAATAAGTATTTGAAAATATTTTGAATAAAGTAAGTGAAAAATTGTTGATCATGTATAAAAGATATGCTGAACAATTATTTGAAAAAGGTTGAACAAGTATTTTAAAAATATATAACAAGTATTTGAATAAATGTTGAACAAAGTATTTGAAAAAAGGTCGAACAAGTATTCGAAAATAATGTTGATCATGTATTTGAAAAATGTTGTACAAGTATTGAAAAAATGTTGAATGAGTATTTAAAAATGTTGAACGGGTATATGCAAATTTTTGAACGACTATTTGAACATGTTGAACAAGTGTTTAAAAATGTTAAATCAGTATACAAAATGTTGAATCAGTATACAAAATTTTGAACAAGTATTTGAAAAAATGTGGAACTGAGTATTAAAAAAATACTAAACGGGTATACGGAAAATATTTAATAAGGATTTGAAAATGTTTAATCAGTACTAAATATGTTGAACAAGAGTTTCAACAAAAATAATGAATAATTATTCAAATATTGAACAAGTGTTTAAAAATGTTGAATAAATGTTCCGACAATTTTGAATGTTCATCCAAAAAATAAATTTGTCGTGTACAAAAATGTAGCGTGAATCGAAAACAAACATACGAAAAAATAAAATAAAAAAAATAATGGAGAATAAAAAAGAAAACACAAAACAAAAGAAAACCAAACAAGAAATGGAGAAGAACAAGGAAAAGAATGAAAAAAATCAAAGAAGATAAAAGAAATGAAACAAAATTAAACGAAATAGAATGAAACAAACTGAGAAGAAAGAATGGAAAAAGAGAGAGAAAAAAGAAACAAAATAAAAAAATGGAAGAAAAAATGTAGAAAGAATTAATAAAATGAAAACTAAAATAAGCCGAGAAGAAGAATAAAAGAAACCAAATAAAAAGAAAAGGCAACTAAAACCAAAGAAACAAATACAAAAAACAATGAAAACAAATGGAGAAGAAAAAAGAAAAAGAACAAAAAATAGAAAATAAAAAATAAAAAAAAGAATAATGTAGAAGAAAATGGAGAAAGAAAAGAAAAATAGGGCGCGCCCAACTATTTTCAAGCTCAAGTACGACCCACCCTGGTAGTGTAAGATGATCTCGAGCGTAGCGTAGTGACTATGAGCGATACGCTACTAACTGGAGACCAGGGATCGCGTCTCGGTTACCCCATTTACTTCTTTCTAATTTTTAACACCGCACGCGCTTAACTGGCTGCCCTAGTACAAACGCGAGGGGGAAAGCTTCAGCGACAGCTGCCACTTCGATTGCTGAATGCGATAAATAGCTCTCGCACACATTTTGGTGATTCAGGCGAAGTTTCTGTATGGTTTTTATATTTTTTCTTCTTTCTGTTTCTTTTTTCTGCTTTTCTGTGTTTCCTTCTGGTTTCTACTTTCCTTTTTTTTTGTAGTTTTCGGTTTTCTCTCTTTTTCTAAAATACGTACAATTTTTTTTTCATACACATTAAATATATTTTTATACAAATAGAAAACATTTCAAAAACATCATGATTTTTTTAGAAAATTATAATGAACATCTATCCCATGTACTTTGTAAAATGCACATTGAACATTTTTTAATTACATAGTGAAAACTTTAGAATAGATGTTGAACGTTTTTCAAATGTTTACTGTGTATTTAAAATGTTCACCGTGTATTAAAAATATTTATTTGTACTAAAAGTTGGTCACCCTTTACTTAAAAAATGTTCACCGTGTATAAAAAATTTATTTATGTGCACCAAACATGTTTAATATGTATGAAAAATATATCTTAGAAATGTATTAAAAATGCTATTCGTGTATTTTAAAAGGTTCACCATGTATTTTAAAAGATTCATCATGTATTAATAAATGTACATCGCGTATTAAAAATGTCGTCATGTACTTTTTAGAATGTTAAATGATTTATCTTAGAAATGAATAATGTGTATTAAAAAAAGTTCCCTGTGTATTTGATAAAAATCTTCACGACAAGTTAAAAAATATGTTCATATTGTATTAAATATGTACATCGTGTATTTTAAAAGTCCATGACCAAACTCATGCACACTTGTGTGATGCGCCTTTTGTGTGTACATTATTGTTCGTGTATTTACATGTTGGATCATTCCGATGTACGCTTCTCTTCATCATCGGTGTTGTTTTGGTCATATGGGGCCTTAAGATGACGACTTTCTAGCTATCTAACACCACAAGTTTTGTCCGTCTTTGATAAGGGACGGGTGATGACGTTGGCGCCGCCTTCGGCTCGCTCATGTTTGTAGTCGTTTCTAGGTGATGCTCGAACTATGGTTATTTTTTATATTCCTTGTACTGCCATAATTGATGATTAATAGATCATAAATTTTTACTTCCCGAAGTGAAAAATCATAGACGTGCTTTCGGTTCTTGTTTTTTGGTTTATGTTTTTTGACTTTCAACCTTTTCTATTTCCTTTTTTTATTTCTAGTTTCCCCCTCGGGTGTTTTCTGGAATTTTTTTTATCAAAACCTATTAACATAAAATCTAGTTTTGAAGTTCTGAACGCCAGAAACACAAAAGATGAAAACGGTTCATGACGTTAACGTAAGGTTCAAGATTTTTTTTTGAAAAAAGAATGAACAAAAAAAGCACAAACATCTAAGGTTGCGACAAATATCACACATGCAATGCGCGACTTGTCATCACGAGGGGAGGTGTGAATGACCTTTGCAAACATTACACTCCAAATAGTGATTTTGTAAATTGCCATGCCCCTAATAAACGAAAATGGTAACTGCCTGACGTTCCCTGTGAACGATCTTTCAGTGAACGCTCTGTTTGCTATCACATCATGCACATGGATCTTGATGATCACTGCGTTGCCACATCAGGAAAAAAATGATCCGTTCGCTGGGATGCAGGCCATGCACGAACGCTCCTTTATTCTTCGCAAAAGTATTCTTGGCTGAGGTGCGTGATGGGTAACAACTTGAACTAGGAAGAGGGTTGTGAACATTTGTGGCTAAACTTGTTTCATTACAGATCCTTTTTTGCCGTTGCATAATTTGAAGAAAAAAAAACTTTTTTGCCATGTGCCCATTACAAATCCCAAAAGTTGCCATGTTTTAGAGAATAAATTTTTCTAAACTTGCCATGTGCAATTATATATTGTTTCCATGTGCCCATTATAAATCCCATGTGAAATTTTTTCTAAACTAGCCATGTGAAAATTTATTATATATTTTCATGGCAATTTCATTGTTTACTTATCATTTAACCATGCTAAATTTTTATAGGTAGCATGGCAATTTCGCATTTTTTTCAGTTAGACCATGACAATTTTATTATTTAAACCATGGAAATTTTTAGTTAGACAATGAAAATTATATTATTTACACCATGATTTTTTAATGATGGGACTATTTAATTAGTAAGAGCATGACCTTTTTTTTTAATGGCGTGTAAATTTTATTATTAAGAGCATGGCTATTTTGTTTCTAATGCATGGCACTTCTTTCTTATATTTTACCATGGCCATTTCATGTGTGTGATTTTTATGTTTCTTGAAAATGAAAATATAAAGGATGGCAAATTCCTTGGATGTGTCTTTTACAATAATATGCAAATTTGGCTCTGCATTTTTTGGGCCATGCTATTGTTTTTTTCTTAGCAATTTCATGTTATACATAATGGAAAATCTATTTTTTATTTTGATGCCATGCATTTTGGACTTCTTACGGAAAAAAAATTGGGCTGTTTGTTTTCTTTGCATAAGGGTGACGCTGGATGGGGGGCGGACCATGAAAAGACATGTGGGCAGTTGGGGTCACCTTGTGGGTTCTCCTAGTGAAAAATAAATTCTCTGGATCGATCCACCTGTACCCATAGCTATCGAAATATTCGCTCAAGGGTGCCTCCCCTGGGAATGATCTCCATTGGAGAGCTCCTATTTGCCTCTCGCGAGCGGCAAAAGGTCGAGCTTCCACTGAAGGTCGACGCAGACGGGCTGACCCATTAAGAGGTAAAGAGCTCTAGCGCTTAAAAAATTGTAAGAAATACCTGCGGGAGCAAGAGCTCGAATTCATGGCGTCCCGCTCGTGAACTAAGAGCATGATTGGTTTGATGCCAAAAGTTGGCATGCCAATATTTGGCAAATGCCAAATGTTGGCTACTGATTGGTTGGCTACCAACTTTTCTTCTCAACCTCACAAAAAGTTGCCGACATTTGGCAAATTTTGATTTTGCCAAATATTGGCAATGCCAATTGTTGGCATCAAACCAATTATGCTCTAAAAGCCTTAATGAATGGACGTGTTTAGTTTAGTTGATTGATATGCATCGAGATAGTTTAAGTACCGAACTTCTTATGATTTTTTTGAACATTCAAGAAAATTGTGAAAAAAGAATTTAAAATTCTGATTTTTTTTACAAATGCAAATAATTTTTTAAAACGAAAGCAATCTTTTGGAAAATGTGATTTTTTTTAAATTGCAAAAACTTCGAATTCAAAACAATGTTTTTGAACTCAGTAATTTTAATTTTTTTGAAGAAATTTGGACACTTTTTAAAATTTTATATACTATCAACATTTTTAAATATATAATGAGCAATTATTTAATATACGTTGAGCATTTTTGTGATATACGCCGGAGAATATTAAATATACATTGAACTTTTTTGTGATCTACGCTGAACAATATTTGGATACACATTAAACATTTCTGTGATATACGGTGATTCTTTTGTTAAAGTGCACAATGAACATTTAAAAGAAATGTGGAACATTTCTTAATATAGGGTAGGCATTTCCTTAGATATTTATGAACGAAAAAAATAAGAGAAAAACGGAAAAAGGAAAAGAAAGAAATATAGGCAGAAAAAAAGAAAAAGAAAATTGTTCATCAAGTATTAATAAAATTGTTCAACATGTATTATTGGAAAGAAAAAGAAAAAATAAAGAAAATTAAACAAACGAAAATCATAAAAACATGTAAAGGCAACGTGTAGCACTGGCGTGAACTGACCCGGCCCATCCATGGGCACTGCGGGCGTTTCTACAAACATTTGACGCCAGGAATTGCCCTTATTGTGGGATCTCCTATAGGGCGCCTTATACGCCGGCTGAGGACAGGAACGCGCTAAACAGTGCAAAATGTATATAAAGCGAGAAAAAACATCAGCAAAAAGTCGATCTAGTGAGAATTGAACCTGCACCAAATTGCTTCAGTGCGTGATTAGCTAACCACTCAATCTAATACGCCCCCATGAAAGTTTTCAACGTGAAGCAGGTTGAGAACAAACTATAGCCGCGCTATTTAGAAAAATATGACTTCTTTTTTCAAAAAATGTGTACAAATTTAGAATCTGCACAGATTTCAAAAAACATCACGAATTAGAGAAAAGTTCATTTATTCAAAATAAGTTAACCAGTTTTTAAAACCATACATCTATTTAAAATAATTGAATTCAAAAAAGTTCATCAATTATGGAAAAAAATTGATGGACTTTTAGAATTTTTTTAATGATTTAAAAAAAGTTCATTGCTTCAAAAAAATCATGTATTTTTAGAAAAGTACATGAATTTTCGAAAAAAGTTCATCGATTTCGAAAAAAGCTCATGTTTTTTTAAAGTTCATTAACTTTAAAATAAGTTCATCGAATTTGAAAAAAGTTCATCATTTCTTTAAAAAAGATCATCAATCTTTTTTAATAAATTTCACAAAATCGAGAAAATTCATCTGGTATTGGAAGAAAAGTTCACAAATTTGAAAGAGTTCACAGATTTTAAAAAATAGTTCATGAATTTGGCAAAAATTCATGGATTTTGGAATAAGTTCATCGATTTTGAATAAAAAGGGTGATCGAAGTTTTTAAAACAGTCAGAAATTATATAGGCTCAAAAAGCTCTCTTGACCTTGAGAAAGAATACAGTAAGAGAAGGAAACATATAGGCATAAAGTGGTTCATAATCCTATTGGTAGTGCGGTGCTCACTCAAATCAGTGATCCCGAGCGCGAACTCCCGCGAGCGCACCCTTTGGTTGCTTCAGATTGAACGAAAAAAAAAAAGACGGGTCAGACAAGCGCGGCGCGGGGTTGTGCGTCCCTTGGTGAAAAGTGAACAAATGGGCGCAACGGACCCCGTTTAGGATTTTTCCCTATTGCGGCTCTATCCTATTTGACGCATTATACGCCGGACTGTCACAAAGCTGAGCGATCGAGCGGTGACTTGGGCCGGCCCATTAGCGTGTTGCAGCGTTTCCAGTTTGGGAACCTTTTAGAGTGTTGCAACCGATTTTTTAAGGTTCCCTTAATCTTTTTTTTCCTATTACATATTTTCCTGTTTCTTTTTTCGTTTTCTACGGTTTTTATTTTCAATTTTTTCTTTTTTGTTTTTCCAATTCTTTTTCTTCTTTCTTTTCCTGTTCTGTTTCTTTTTTTTATTTCTTTTCTTCGTTCCTTTACTATTTTCAAGTCTATTTTCCTTTTTTTTTACAAAACTTCATCTGATGAAAATTGTTTGACATTTTGTTATAAAATTCGTGCCTGGAAGAAATTTGAAATTTTCAAAGTGCTCGTTTTTTAAAAATTGTTGATAAATTAGAAAAATTGCATTTTCCAAAAAATGTTCGGGAATTTCAAAAAATGTTCTATTATATAAAAATTATTCGGATTTTCCTTGTTTGATTTTTTCACAACTTTTCACTGAAATGTTCTACATTTCAAATTGTGCGTAAATTTCAAAAATATGTTCTTATTTTAAAAATAAATAACGTATTTAAACATTGTTAGTGTTTCCAAAAAATTTCTCAAAATTCAAAATATGTTGATGATTTAAAATTTTGTTCTGTTTTGAAATTTTGCTCATAAATACGAAAAAATCGTGTTTTCAAAAAATGCTCGGAAATTTCAAAATCTGTTCGTGATTTCAGAAAATTATTTGGGTTTGCCAAAAAATGTTTGTAAGTTCAAAAAAAATCACTCAAATTTTGTAATATTGTTCGGGATTTTTTCAAATAGTGTTTAAACTGCTATATCCATTATTTATGAAGTCTTGTGATGGATATCTCTCACCACACCTTTTCGATCATGATGTATAGAAACGAGCGAGCTTGAGTACGCAGTCGCAGATTCGAATCCCAGCTACCGTGCCCTACCCTTTTGCGATTTTTCGTCATCGCATTGGCAATGGGCCGGCCGTAGAGTGCGACAAATAGGAGCTCCCCCTATTGGGGTCCCTCCCCTAAAAAAACCCTATTGGCGTCCTAATAAAATACATGTTTAAGCCAGTCATGATGAGTAGTTATTTGATAAGAAACTAGTCTTGGGCTAAATTAGAAAATCAGGCTCGATCCTTGGTTGGAAACAAGCTTCAGCCCATCTAGTTTAAAATCCACAAAGGTTCAAGGCTCGCTTTTTTTTTTCTTTTTTTTTTTTGCGAAACACAACAAACATAAGCATTCACAGACATGTACATACACTCATCTTATGAATGTATATCTCTGTGAGCAATTTCAAAAGACAAAGCCGGCAAGTCTTGAAATTGATTAAGCCACCACATGAGTCTTTTTGTCGGCGGACACACCACTTACCACTGAAAGAACAAAGCTGTTAAATCCTGCAATAAATCTAGAAAAGTTCAAGCAATCATACCAAGTTCAGAATTTACGCAACCTTGCGGGTGAGGGTGGATAGATTTCACCACAAGGAACCTAACGAACTGAGACTAGGCTCGGTTCACAGCTGATAAAATAGGTCGATTGCTGTTTCTCATATACTCTAAATTCTCCTATATTTCTTTATAGAGAGAGTAGTTTGTTATGTATGTTCTATTGTGGCGGAAATTCCGTGAAATTCGGCAGAAACATCTCAATAGCGCTGGCTTAATTTGTACTTGGCTGATGTTTTCATCAAAAAGAAAAGAAAATCCATGTGAGGAAGTCCCGGGCGGATCTAGCTAGCGGACGGCGTAAGAGATAATTAAAACCAAATGTTGTTGTGTTCCCCTTCCATGATCCATGCGTATATACTACATACGAACAGCAGTACAGTTGCAGGACAGAAGTTGTAGTATCTACTTAAAATCAAACTAGAAACTACAAGATCGAAGATGGAAGCGATGGCTAACCTTGTTGAAGGTCTTGCGGCCACCTGTGATGCCTCTGCTGCTGGGGTGCTCGGTCACACTGATTAAGCTCATGGGACTCCTCCATCGGCACCAACCGCTATAGTCACGGAATGGGACTGGGAGTAGTTCGTTGCATTTACAGCAGAGAGAACGACATGCGAGATAGTACAAGGAAACAACAGGACGATGCATTTATTTTTAGCAGGTGGAACAGGAAATGATTATTGCTAATAGTTATTGCCGTGCCTGTACGATGTCTCCCGCAATCATAATTTGAAAAGATGCTATACTGTACTATGTAGGTGGAATTCTATAGGGTATCTTTTTTGCGAATCACTTTGTAGAGCATCAATCAGCTAAAAACACGGGGACAAAATTGATCCATATACAGTGCCGCCTAGCCTCATGTGGACTTCAATGGGAAGCTCTCATACATCTCACTAGTTTTCTAAATTATTTTTAGCCTCTGCTCGATCAAAATTCTCCGCCTCCAACAGCAGGCACACCTCGTGGGAGTCGGTCTCGGATATACATCTTGCTAGAACGGGCCCGAACAGCATGCACAGCCTCTTCTTAAAGGCCGTGCTGCCTCTACTGCCCATCTCACAAATTTTACAACACTGGCCCCCATTCGCCATGTCGCCTAGCGTGGTTCCCACTCAGGGCTCATTCGGTTTGGAGGAAATCAAAACATAGGAATTAGGACTAGTATAAGAATTTTATAGGATGACACTTGCCATCCTAAGAAATTGACTTGCCTCGTTCCTACGTGTAAAATGAGCTTTGAGTGGATGTGTAGTTTTCTCCAAAAACACAGAAAATGAATAGTATTTGTACGAAATTCCTGTACGCATTTCCTACTAACCGAATGCATATATAGGAAATTTTCCTCCAAAATTCTTGTTCCTATGTTTTTCCTACAAAAATCCTCCAAACCGAATGAGGCCTCAGTGCTGTAGCCAGATTTCACCTACGCCCCAAGCCAACAGTCAACCAAGGAAATACACTCCACGCCCTAGGCCACGGCCTTGGCAGCCCTGGGCCTGGCTACGCCCCTGCTCCCAGTCCAAGAAACACGACCTTTAAGAAGGGTGGTAACTCGAAAGCGGTAAACCATTACAAAAATGGGGTTTAGCGGTGGTTTTGATGGCATGAGGCGTTTTCCCATTCCGCCTCCAAATCTATGCTGCTCATACTGCAGGTAGTGTTAGAGGGGGTTGGATGAACGACTTTGAGGGGAATGGTAGTAGTTCATTGCATTTACAACTCACAGAGATAGTATGACGAGGGAACACAAGGCATTTATTTTTAGGGTACATGGAGCAGATGGAACAGACCAAAATTATTGCCAACAGTTATTGACTGCCTTGCCTATAATCATTACTATACCTCCCATTCACAAATATAAGATGTTTTGGATATTTCAATATGGACTACATATGAACTGAAAAAAGTAAACAAACACACTAAAACGTGTCTATATACATCTAAATCAGAAAAAAAAAGGTTAAAACATCTTATATTTGTGAATGAAGGAAGTATTTGCCTTCAATTTTTCCAGAAATCGTGATTTGCATGTATGGAATTATTGCTAACGCCGCAACCTTACGCCTGGTTCAAGTTGCATAGTTGGAGGTTGGCTACAACGCCAAGGTCGAGCTATTTTAGTGTAGGCATGTGCTTGAGACAAACCCCATCGATCATCGACCATGTTGCTGGAGATACACTTCCCTACGTTGAAGAAATTGGGGCCTCTTTGTCAGATGTTCAGGTGTGCTCTCTCACTGTATTACATTCAGGCCATCTTCTCCATACAAGGGAGGAAGCATCACTGTTGTGAAGAGTTCGTCGGATTGGAACGTGATCTGCGGCTTCGAGCCCTGAGCAACCTTCAGGTCTGACAATATGATTTCCTTTGATTAATGTACAGTCGTGCTCTGCAGAATGTGTCCCAATAAAGTAGCCTTGTAAGCATGCTGTAAAAAAACCCATGAAGCATGCCATATGGTACTTAATTCCAAGGTTTTGGATTCCGAATGGAACATTTTTCTCGAGGGGGGGGGGGGGGGGCGGTAAACTCGGTTACCATGGTAACCATGAAATTTCGACAAAAATTCGAGCGAAATTTAAAGTCAAAATTTGAATTCAATTTTTTTATGACATGAATACATAGGACGAGCACATAATGTTGTCTACACTAGTGCTAGCGCAGTGGTAAGATGTCTACTCCAATGCGCGCGCTTGAAGGTCGCCAGTTCGACCCTCGCACGCTCAATTAAGTGTTCAATGAAGTGTCATGTTGTTCGAAGTTAGATTGACAGTAACATCTAACTTCTCTATCAATATTTTTTTCATGTTCACATGTCCATAACTTATGTCTGAGAGTAAGAGCATCCACTGAAAGTATGTATAGCGCTGAATGTCAAGAGAAATCTCTATTCAAAATGGGGATCTGGTTTACATATCCATGTTGGGATATCCTCCTCATGTGGGCTGTGAGAAGATGACCATTTAAGGCCTTTTTAGGCAGCCCAAAGAGGTGCAGAAGCCCACTACCCATTAGGGTTATGACCTAGGGTCATTTTGGACTTTGCACATGTGTGGATGGGGATGCTTTACCCTCCATCCAGCAGCCACCACCATGAGTGACGAAAATCAGTTCATCCTCCAAGAGAGAAGAAGAGAGAAAACCAAGAGAGCAAGGGAAGAAGAGGAAAATTGAAGGAAGAAGCAAAGGGAGCTCCTCCCCAAGGTTGTGATGGTCCAGATCCACTACCTTGTCTCCTTCAAGCTTCGGTTCCGCCATCTTTGGTGAGATTGTTCCAATCCCTAGTTCTTGAGCTCCAAATCTTGTTGTGTTCATCCAAGATTCAGAAATCTTGATGTATGAGATCCTCTAGTGCTGTCTAGAGAAGAACTTGTTGTATCCCACATTTGATAATAGTGGAAGAGGATTTGGGTGGCTTCGGCCCGTGGTTTTTCCCCTCAAGTTGGGGGGTTTTTCCACGTAAAATCTGGTGTCCCTTTGTTGATGGTTGGCGCTGTCCAGAAACTTACTCCTACCACAAGACACTAGGCTGAGGAGTGTCTTGCCTGCTGAGTAACATTTTCTGCCTCCATATATGCTGCTGCATATGTTTCCTTCCGTGCTAAGCAACGATCCTTGAGTTAGTACATGATGTGGTGCTGAGATTACTTTGTTTCCGCTGCAGTTTTTAGTTAACCACAAGTGCATTTGTGTGCTAATTCCCAAAAGAGTGGCATCAGAGCCTTGGTTGCTTAGAAGGTTGCAAATCCCAGTTGCTTGATTGTTGCTGGAAGTGCTGCTCATAATGGCTTTGGAAGAAAGCGCTACTACAAGTGGCATGATAAAACGTGATTCTTCCAATTACTCATTATGGAAGCCCATGATGGAAGACATCCTTTATTGCAAGGATTTGTATGAGCCAATTGTGAAAGACAAGATACCCACCGGTGTCACGGAAGAAGAATGGAGAGTGTTGCACAGAAAGACAGTAGGTATGATTCAGTTGTACATCAACCACAATATTTTCCACCATGTTGCAAATGACACAAATGCTTATGAGATGTGGCAGAAGTTGGAGACCATGTATGAGAGGAAGACATCAATGAACAAGGCCTCGGTGATCAAAAGACTTGCAAAGCTTGAGCACCGAGATGGCACAAGTGTGATTGAGCACTTGAATGTCTTCCAATGCCATATAAATCAACTTTCAGCCATGAAGACCAACTTTGAGGATGAGGTGCAAGCATTGTTGCCGCTGAGTTCCATGCCTGATAGTTGGAACACGCTTGTTGTGTCACTTAGCAATTCAGCTCCGGATGGGAAGCTGACTTTGGAGATGGTGAAGAACAGTATGCTGAATGAAGAAGCCAGAAAGAAGGAAAAGGGTGATGCGTCTTCTTCTGATGCGTATGTAGCTGAAACCCATGGGAAGAATGAGAACCGTGGACGCAGCAATACAAGATTTCAGCAAGGCAAAAGCAAATCCAGGGGGAGATCAAAGTCAAAACAGAGAAACGATATTACTTGCTTTCATTGTGGCAATCCGGGACACATAAAGAGCGAGTGTAGAAAGTACAAAAGAGAGCTTGCAGAGGGGAAACTCACAAAGAAAACCGAGCAAAAGGCTGAGAGCAGTTCAGCCATGACCGCAACAGATGAAGACTATCTAGTCATTGAAGATGAAGATTGCTATAGTGCTGTTCGTGATGATGCCATGAGTTGGGTTGTGGATTCAGGTGTGCCCTTCCACATCACATCACACAAGGAGTATTTCACATCCTACACTAGTGGTGTTACTGGCCAAGTGAGGATGGGAAATAGTGGTTCATCAGCAATTGTTGGCAAGGGCTCTATATGCATTGAAATAAACACAGGTTACAGATTGGTGCTCGATGATGTGAGGCATGCCGACATAAGGCTGAATTTGTTATCAGTGGGCAAGCTTGATGATATCAAACACCCTAGTTATTTTGGTGAAGGAAAATGGAAGCTCACCAAAGGCTCTTTGATTGTGGCTCGAGGAAGTAAGCAAAGTAATCTCTATGTGACTAAAACCAAGTTATGCAATGAGGTGTTGAACGTTGCTGAAAAAGACACTTCGGTTGAATTGTGGCACAAGAGGCTTGGGCATATGAGTGAGAAGGGCATGCATGCTCTTGCTCGCATGGAGTACCTCCCTGAGTTGAAAGGTATATCCTTGAAACCCTGTGCACATTGTTTTGCTGGCAAACAACATAGGGTTGCATTTCGTACACTCCCTCCACATCGTGCAGAAAATGTTCTTGATATTATGCACACTGATGTTTGCTCCATGACTGAAAAATCTCATGGTGGAGCATTATACTTTGTGACTTTTATTGATGACCATTCTAGAAAGGTTTTTGTGTATGTGCTGAAACACAAATACCAGACGCTTGAAGCCTTCAAGGAGTTCCATGCCAAGGTTGAAAGAGAAACTGGCAGGAAATTGAAGTTCGTGAGATCAGACAATGGTGGTGAATACAGAGGTCCTTTTGAAAGGTATTGCAGAAATGTTGGCATCAAGCTTGAGAAGAGTCCACCAAAGACACCTCAGCTCAACGGTCTTGCAGAGAGAATGAACAGGACACTCACAGAGAGGGTCACAGTTATGCTCTCTCATGCTCATTTACCTAATTCTTTTTGGGCTGAAGCATTGATGAGTGCTATGTATGTGGTTAACCTATCTCCCTCAGTCCCTCTTGCAGGTGATATCCCTCAGAGAGTTTGGTCAGGGAAGGAGGTATCATACAAGCACTTGAAGGTCTTTGGTTGCAGGGCATTTGTACATGTTCCAAGGGAAGATAGATCCAAGCTTGATAGCAAGACAAAGCAGTGCATCCATCTCAGCCAACCAAGTGAAGAGTTTGGCTACAGGTCGTGGGATCCAGCAAATAGAAAGATTGTGAGAAGCCGAGATGTGGTGTTCATTGAAGATCAAACAATAAAAGATATTGGGAAACCAGAGAAGCCAATGACCAACACACCTCAGGTTGACATGGATCCAATCCGTCCTCCTCTTATGCATGACAATCATGGGGGAGATGATGACACTGAAGACAGTGGAGATGCAACTGACCAAGGTAGTACAAGTCAAAGTGACGAGCAGCCATCAAGTGATGATGATGATGAAGTTGGTAATGATAATGCCAACGAAAATCCACCTGATTCACCACTAGTGCAGCAACAAAGAAGAAGTGAAAGCGGGGACATTCCTTCTTCTAAATATCCACCACATCAATATGTGTTGATGACAGATGCAGGTGAGCCCTCATGCTATGAGGAGGCAATGTCTGATGAGAACAAAGAAGAATGGTCAGAAGCCATGCAGGATGAGATGAATTCCCTGTATGAGAATGATACTTTTGAGTTGGTGAATCTGCCAAAGGGCAAGAAAGCACTCAAGAACAAGTGGGTGTACAGAGTGAAGACTGAAGAAAACACCTCACATCCAAGGTACAAGGCCAGATTGGTTGTGAAAGGACTATTCAGAAAAGGGCATTGATTATGGTGAGATATTCTCTCCAGTGGTCAAGATGTCTTCGATCCGAGTTGTTCTTGGCATGGCGGCCACCATGGACTTGGAAATTGAATAACTTGATGTGAAGACTGCATTCTTACATGGTGACCTAGAGGAGGAGATATACATGTAGCAGCCAGAGGGATTCATGGTTGCAGGCAAGGAGCACTTAGTTTGCAAATTGAAGAAGAGCTTGTATGGCTTGAAGCAAGCTCCTCGGCAGTGGTACAAGAAGTTTGAGTCTTTTATGACTGGGCTTGGTTACCATAAAGCACAACCTGATCATTGTGTCTTTATGAAGAGGTACGCCGAGGGTGACTTCATTATTCTCTTGTTGTATGTTGATGATATGCTGATTGTTGGAAATGGCACAACGAGGATTGCTCTCCTCAAGAAGGCATTGAGTAAATCATTTGCCATGAAGGATTTAGGACCAACTAAGCAAATACTTGGCATGAAGATCTCCCGTGATAGATCAAAGAAGCTGCTTTGGCTCTCACAGGAAAGATACATTGAGAAGGTACTTGAAAGGTTCAATATGAAAGATGCAAAATTTGTTATCTCTTCGCTTGCAGGCCATCACAAACTGAATTCAAAACAATGTCCTACAAGCAAGAAGGTGAAAGAAGAAATGAGGAAAGTACCTTACCAATCTGCTGTGGGCAGTTTGATGTATGCCATGGTATGCACTAGGCCTGATATTGCCTATGCAGTTGGAGTTGTTAGCCGGTTCATGACAAATCCAGGTAAAACTCACTGGGAAGTAGTGAAGTGGATTCTCAGGTATCTGAAGGGTACTTCTACATCTTGTCTATGCTTTGGAAGCGGTGATCCTGTATTGCAGGGCTATACAGATGCAGATTATGCAGGTGACAAGGATCGTAGGAAGTCCACATCTGGATACCTGATGACTTATGCAGGGGGAGCGGTGTCATGGCAATCAAGATTGCAGAAATGTGTTTCTACATCAACTACAGAAGCTGAGTACATTGCAGCAGTTGATGCTGGCAAGGAAGTTTTGTGCATGAAGAACTTCTTGCAAGAGCTCGGCATGAAGTAAGATAAGTATGTTCTATTTTGTGACAGTCAGAGTGCTATTCATCTTGCCAAGAATCCAAGCTATCACTCTCGAACCAAGCACATTGATGTGAGGTACCATTGGATTCGAGATGTTGTGAGTTCCAAGTTGCTGAAACTTGAGAAGATCCATACCGACGACAATGGTTCGGATATGATGACCAAGATATTGCCAAATGAGAAGCTACAAGCATGTTGCAAGGTAGCTGGCATGGCGGTGCCCCCCTCATGAGTTGGAGGGGGGAGATTTGTTGGGATATCCTCCTCATGTGGGCTGTGAGGAGATGACCATTTAAGGCCTTTTTAGGCAGCCCAAAGAGGTGCAGAAGCCCACTACCCATTAGAGTTATGACCTAGCTAGGGTCATTTTGGACTTTGCACATGTGTGAATGGGGATGCTTTACCCTCCATCCAGCAGCCACCACCATGAGTGACGAAAATCAGTTCATCCTGCAAGGGAGAAAACCAAGAGAGCAAGGGAAGAAGAGGAAGATTGAAGGAAGAAGCAAAGGGAGCTCCTCCCCAAGGTTGTGATGGTTGTCGGTTCTATATCCGGCGTATCTCGTAGTAGGGGTCCTAAGCTAGGAGTCGTGGAGCGATGGTAACATGGACACGGGATTTTACCCAAGTTCGGGCCCTCTTGATGGAGGTAAAACCCTACGTCCTACTTTTGATTGTATTCATATGGGGATAGTACATAGTACAGGTATCTACCACGAGATTGTAGTAATGAATATGAGATTGTCTATTGACTAGCCTGGCCTCGGTTTATATAACACACCAGAGGCCTAGGGTTTAGGGGAGTCCTTGTCTTGTGCGCCAAGTCTCGTGGGATCTTCCTTGTATGCGGCATGGGCTGCCCAAAGTGGCCCATGAGTGAACCGCCATGGGGGGGTCCTCGGCCCAATCTAGCTGGTCGGGAGACGACGTGGTGAGTACCCCCTAGTCCAGGATACCGTCAGTATCCCCCTGAACCGGTCTTCAAGTTGGGGACGCTCCTCGATTCTTCCGAACTGTTCTTCATCTTCGGTCGTCGGTCTTGAAAACTGGTTCAACAAATCTTCTCATCTTCGATCTTGAGGATAGCCAAAGTGAATCCAAAGAGTTTACACGTTGGGTATCCGAGGATCCCTTTAAGTCTTCGGCCTTTACAATGCCTTGTTATTTTTATGCCACACCTCGGGTTTGAAGTTGTTCCCGGGCGGCAGTGTCCTCTTGCGTCCGAGCTCCAACGCCGGACTGCATTCGAGGTATCTTTTGCAGCCGAGCACCAACGCCAAACCGCTGCCGAGCTCCAACGCCGGAATGTATCCGAGCTACAACGCTAGACTGTATCCAAAGAGTATTGTTACAGCCAACCTCCAACGCCGAACTGCATTCGAGCTCCAGCGCCGGACTGTATCCGAGCTCCAACGCCAGACTATGTCGAAGCTCCAACGCTGGACTGTATCCGAGCTCCAACGCCGGACTATGTCCAAGCTCCAACGCCGGACTGTGTCCAAGCTCCAACGCCGGACTATGTCCAAGCTCCAACGCCGGATTGTATCCGAGCTCCAACGCTGGACTATATCCGAGGTGTCATAGATCACCTTGGTTCAAAAAAGTTGAAGGAGTTTAGCCGAGCTTAATATTGGAAATGCCCTCTATGGAGCCAGCCACTGGCGCCCGAGCTTTATGCCGGACTGCTTCCGAGGTGGTGCACCACCCCGACTGCGGGCCAATTTTTTGTCAATATTTTTGATTGGTGCAATTTATTCTCTGCCGAGATATATAGCCAGTAGCCCTCAAGGTGTGTATCGGTCTAAAACCCGAGATGCACCTGAAGGATGACATAAGACCGCTGATCCCAGTAGCCCCTGAGACTCAGGTTGATTCGCAAAATCGGCATGAGGATCAACTCCTAGCTCAACAGAATACTTCGGGACACACAAAGCGGTGTGCAAAGTCCTCGAGACTCAGGTTGGGTGCGGCCGACCAACCTGAGGATCATAATCTCCTCGAAAACTATATTGCACTTAAATTTTCTGCATTGGATTGTCAATGCAGTAGCCCCCGAGAATTGGGTTGGGCAAAATGGCCGACCCTAGGATCGTACCTCCTCGGGAACAAGTTCAACTGTCATGTGTGTTTTGACAACACCGAGGTGGAGTTTAGCAGGAAAGATGCCGAACGGTAGTTTTAGAAAAGAGTTTCACGCCGAACACCTCAACCAAGAGAATGTCCTGCTTCGTCTAGATTGAATCAAGGTGTTATGGTGCCAATATGAAATTGGTCTTAAAATTGTACTTTCGTCTTGCTTTGACATGACACATCTGATCTCTAGACTTCAAGTGGGTCAGCCTTCGGCTTCAACCTCCCTATCCCGAAGGCGGAGTGTTTCTCAGGCCAGTTTAGCGAACTAAACGCGAGCGGCTTTAGAGAGAAACCAGGCTACCCGGCTATTGATCATACACCTGAGTCGAGAAAGGAATGGTAGAAAAAGACTGTGCAACAACTAAAAAAAGCGGCTCATATTAATTTAAGAGCCCCCAAGTGACTTGGGTAAAAAAAAATATGTATAATGATTGTGTGTACCGAAGTACTTATATCATATCTGTGTTCACCCGAACTTTAAACGCGACTTAACCGACCGTCGGCTTCTCCCTCTTCGGTCAAGGGCCGAAAAGTGTTATGTACTCTACCGGTCGAGAATATCGACGGTGTTTCCGATAACCAGGCAATCAGGCCATAAGGCTATAACAGACAAAGCGCGCTCAGGGAACTTATGCTATATTACTGACGAAGTGTAAGAAGCATCTTCGAAGAAAATAGTACCCCCACCGATACCTTTCTTCGGTTGCTCATTGTTACTATGAGACTTGTGCAATATATTTTTTGTACTCATGAGTTCCGTTGTGTGCCGACCATGATTGAAAACAATAAGAGCGCTAGCTTTCGGCTTCACCCAGTCTGAGGTCCGAGCTCGGATGACCCGATCGTGACAATCGCAGAGGTGCTCCCTTTACTCCCTAGCCGAACAATCGGGGAAGTAGGGGTAAACACAGGAGCAAGGGAACCCAGCTTGTGGAACACTTAAGTCAACATGGTGCATATTGTGGCGTAATACACGAACAAGGAACGAAGCCATACAAGTATAATCATATGCAAGAAGAATGGCTTCATAAAGGAAGCCCCCAACTAAACGGGGTATTTGAATTTGTTTGTAACAAACGAGGTTTTGACAAAGAAAGTTTTCCGCAATCGAATTTTTGTCAAAAAAGTATAATGCTTGGTCGAATTCAAACAAAATTTAAAACTGAAAGTTTTTGAGCATGAAAGCGACTTAGCTGGTTAATGTGCTCGGTGTTGATGACGCGATTCGGGCTTGTGGCAGGACGAAGACGCCCATTGATCTGTGACAGATCCGACAAGGTTCGCAGTCCTCGGCATGGCCGAGGTCCCAAACCCCAAGCCCGAGGTGTCCGAGTTGGGAGTTCAGCACTCTGGAGTGGCGACATAACACGGCCAACATGGCGAGGTGGAACCCCCAGTCCGACCGAGGCGACGGAGCAGGCCGGCAGTATGACGCCGAAGTCCCCGGCATGGGTTAATGAAGTGATGACAAAGCCCCCGGTCCAGCCGAGGTGACGTGGTACGTTGGTACGCCGAGGTGAAAGCATTGCCCAACCCGAATCATTTACCTGTGCACAGAAAATAGTGCAAGCCGGAGATAGTAGTAATAATAATAAAATGATTGCATAATTAATTTATGCGAAGTGAATAATCTGGTAAACATGGCCTGAACGCCGAAGTTAGCTCGATGGAGTGATAGTGGTGTGACATGGCGATGTCGACACAGGTTGGCCGGCCTCGGTGACAGCGAGAGACTGGCAGACCGACGCCATGTACAAGGGTCGGAAAAATTTCTCTGCAAAAATAATGCAGCACAAAAGAACAGAAAATATTCTTTGTATAATAATTTATGTGCTAAACAAATAGCTAAGAAAAATAAAACCTGGACGGCGATGGTCATGGAGGACCGAAGCGAATAAAGAAACATCGGTCGAACTTTGATTGTTGCCCGAAGTAGTGCTAGCTGGACTGCTAGTATTCGCCAATACGTGAAGTATTGTTGTAGATTAGATCACAAGGACCGTGCTTGCAAAACAAGTATTTAATTAGGTTAGAAATACTCCAGGTCTATGTACTTTTCAAAAAAGGATTACTAGGAACTGCCAACACCCGACGAAGAGCTGAATTAAAAAAGGGAAGAATAATTAAATCTTCCTGTTTATGTGCTGCCATGAAGCCAAGTCCTTGTTAGTGTACTGCTTCCGCACTATCTCTTCGGCTGGATCGCCTTTTGGTCAGATTGAGTCCGGACCAGATGCCGGCCCGTCTGGGGCAACAATGTTTTTACGGCAATGTCCGGACAGATGGACCTGCGTACCCAAAAGTGCACATCGAAAGCAAAGACAATTTTGGATACACTAAATTATACAGAATAACAAAACTGGAAAAAGTGCACCTGATCCGTAATCATAGCAGTAAAAGAACTGCCCAAAGTGCTATATAATTAGCTAGCACGTTCCATCGATCAAACCTTGATGGGTGTGCACGACCGATATTTCTAGCCCGGCTACTGCCCTGGTCTCTCATGCATCCATTGAAAACCGGCTAGCGGTAAACTGTTCGGATCGGAATCGCCGGACCATCGAGTCAACGGACCGAATTTTAAACCAGTCACTAAGGGTCTGATGTTTCTGTTCGGAGGAGCGAGACGTAGAAGTCCGAGGTAAAACACCAGGGATGGTACTGCCTGACCAATCAGTCCTCAAAAAGGTTATGACCAATTTGTACTTTTGACTGGAGTCCTCAACGTGGACTTCCTGCTGGAATTGTGGGAGTACTAGTAGTCTCCACGTAACTTCAGCTCTCCAAGGCACTTTTAGTGCTCCACGTGCTAGCCCAGATTGAAGGTAGTAGCCTTGAAATAATTGAATATTGCTACAAACAAGCATTCATTTATTAGTAAGATTCGCTCATGCATCAGGTAACAACTGACCGGAGGCAGCGTCACTATTTGAATAAAAAAAAGAAAAAGCGGAGGATCATCCTTCCATGCTTGCCGCCCGAACAAGACAATTCGTGCTTTGTGGTTTGTTCGATATGAGGGATTGCACATGGTTCGAGGACAGCTCGTCGTGCACTAGTTCGAATGCACCATCCGCACAGTCCTCGGTCATGCGGGCGTTTTGATGCTCGGCGGCGGCGGGCTTGATCCGATCTCAGATCGAAAGCAGCGTCGAAGAGACCTGCGTAATAAAATAGCGATCCAAGAACAATAATTCCCAAAGGAACTAATTTGTGCAGAACAGATTTAACTGAAAAAATATCACCTGATTGCTCCATCGATTCGTAAGGATCACCCAGCAGGCTCTCAATGAAAGCACCAATGTCGATTCTATATCCGGCGTATCTCGTAGTAGGGGTCTTAAGCTAGGCGTCGTGGAGCGATGGTAACATGGACACGGGATTTTACCCAGGTTCGGGCCCTCTTGATGGAGGTAAAACCCTACGTCCTGCTTTTGATTGTATTCATATGGGGATAGTACATAGTACAGGTATCTACCACGAGATTGTAGTAATGAATATGAGATTGTCTATTGATTAGCCCGGCCTTGGTTTATATAACACACCAGAGGCCTAGGGTTTAGGGGAGTCCTCGTCTTGTGCGCCAAGTCTCGTGGGATCTTCCTTGTATGCGGCATGGGTTGCCCAAAGTGGCCCATGAGTGAACGCCATGGGGGTCCTCGGCCCAATCTAGCTGGTCGGGAGACGACGTGGTGAGTACCCCCTAGTCCAGGACACCGTCAATGGTCCAGATCCACTACCTTGTCTCCTTCAAGCTTCGGTTCCACCATCTTTGGTGAGATTGTTCCAATCCCTAGTTCTTGAGCTCGAAATCTTGTTGTGTTCATCCAAGATTCAGAAATCTCGATGTATGAGATCCTCTAGTGCTGTCTAGAGAAGAACTTGTTGTATCCCACATTTGATAATAGTGGAAGAGGATTTGGGTGGCTTCGGCCCGTGGTTTTTTCCCTCAAGTTGGGGGGGGGGGGGGGTTCCACGTAAAATCTGGTGTCTCTTTGTTGATGGTTGGCGCTGTCCAGAAACTTACTCCTACCACAAGACACTAGGCTGAGGAGTGTCTTGCCTGCTGAGTAACATTTTCTGCCTCCATATATGCTGCTGCATATGTTTCCTTCCGTACTAAGCAACGATCCTTGAGTTAGTACATGATGTGGTGCTGAGATTACTTTGTTTCCACTGCAGTTTTCAGTTAACCACAAGTGCATTTGTGTGCTAATTCCCAAAAATCCATTGATCAAGTTATATATAGACGACTAGGGAGTTACAGCTGTCACCGAACAGTGCTAAGATATCGGCATTCGTCGTGTTCTCATGTTTCTAGGTTTTTCTTTTTCCTCGTCATGTTCAGTTGTATCACAATGCTGAAATAATTAGCTGAATGCATGCTCACTGTTTCTGACAAACAATGAACAAACAACATGCATACTGAAAAACAAGGTTCATGTACAACAGAAATCAAAACTAAAAATCATTATGTGCTCTTTAGAATGGTCATAGTTATCAGGAAATCAACCATCCATCTCACCTAGGCCTTGAGGGGCTATTGATGGCAACTAAAAGTAAAGGGATAATTAGATTTATGCCCCTAGTTGTGTCCCACTCGGCTGTTTTACCCCTAATTTCCAAAAGTCACCGCTTCTGTCCAAGTCACTTCGCTCCTCTTATGCTTTTGCCCTTTGACCGTTTGACCATCAGTTTGAAAACTTCATAACTAATTCATACTAAATCAGAAAAATGCAAATAAGATATCAAAATGTTCGGGAAAACATCACTTATATGTCAGTGTCATTTGCATTCATGAAAAAAGTGTTTGAAAGTGCCCATCCGAGTTTTAGCTCTTATGCTACCACCATGAATATTAAAATAAAAAAAAAATTCAAAAAATTCAAAAAAAAAACATTGGTGGCAAAGAAAGATAAATGTTTTAAGTGATTGCCAAGTTTCATCAGGGAATGACATTCGTGGGTGCCCCAACAAAAAAAAACAATCAACACTCCAAAATAGATTATTTTTTGCCACGACTTCCACGAATGTCGTTCCCTGATGAAACTTGGCAAGCACTTAGAACATTTGTCATTCTTTGCCACCATATTTTTTTTTGAATTTTTTTAAATTTGTTTAGATTTTACTATTCATGGTGGTATCAAAAGAGCTAAAACTCGCATGTGCACTTTCCAACACTTTTTTCATTAATGCAAATGACACTCACATATAGGTGATGTTTTTCTGAACATTTTGGTATCTTATTTGCATTTTTCTGACTTTGTATGATTTAGTTATGAAGTTTTCAAACTGACGGTCAAACGGTCAAAGGGTAAAAGCATAAGAGGAGCAAAGTGACTTGGACAGAACCGGTGACTTTTGGAAATTAGGGGTAAAACAGACGAGTGGGACACAACTAGGGGCATAAATCTAATTATCCCAAAAGTAAAATCCTCTTCTTTTAAGAGCACAACATTGCGAGACAACATAAAAGAGCAACTTTTGTCGCAGTGTCTGAGGGAATCCTGGACTAAGGGGTCCTCGGGCGTCCGGCCTATTATCCATGGGCCGGACTGATGGGCTGTGAAGACACGAAGGCCGAAGACTGTACCCATGTCCGGATAGGACTCTCCTTGGCATGGAAGGCAAGCTTGGCGATCAACTATGAAGATTCCTTTCCATGTAACCGACTCCATGTAACCCTAGATCCCCCGGTGTCTATATAAACCGGAGGGATCAGTCCGGAAAGGATATACTCATTACCATAGCCTGGCCTTGGTTTATATAACACACCAGAGGCCTAGGGTTTAGCCATCACTACCTCGTGGTAGATCAACTCTTGTAATACTCATATTCATCAAGATCAATCAAGCAGGAAGTAGGGTATTACCTCCATAGAGAGGGCCCGAACCTGGGTAAACATCGTGTCCCCTGTCTCCTGTTACCATCGACCTTAGACGCATAGTTCGGGACCCCCTACCCGAGATCCGCCGGTTTTGACACCGACATTGGGCTTTCATTGAGAGTTTCACTGTGCCGTCGACTAAAGGTTCGATGGCCCCTTCGATCGTCGATAGTGACGCTGTCCAAGGAGAAACCTTCCTCCCCGGACAGATCTTCGTATTCGGCGGCTTCGTACTGCGGGCCAACTCGCCTGGCCATCTGGAGCAGATCGATAGCTACGCCCCTAGCCACCAGGTCAGATTTGGAAGCTTGAACTACGTCACGGATATCCGTGGAGACTTGATCTTCAATGGATTTGAGAACGCGGCGATCGCTCCCCCTCGCTGCGATGAACATGACTTAAATCTGTCATCGGACCACATTCAGGAGATGGTTCCTGTAACTGCTACGGCCTTAGATCTGGAGCAGATCGCGCCATCCGAGGCCACAGAGTCCGCGGCGTTAGAGCCGCACACAGACTCAACACCTTGCAATATCTGCGTCAACGGAAATCCGGACTCGTTTCCGGCTATAAGTTCCGAACCACGTACGCCTGCGAACACCGAGCTGGATCGGTTATCGATCTTCGAGTTCAGCGCCGCAGACATCTTCCAACACTCGCCCTTGGGCGATGTGCTAAATTCATTAAAGAACCTGTCCTTGGCGGGGGACTCACAACCGAACTATGTCCGGTTCGAACTAGAGGCTGATGATGGAGAATTTCGCTTCCCACCCGCCACCCACTTCATAGCCACTGTTGAGGACTTAACCGACAAGCTTGATTATGGCTCCGAAGACATCGACGGATGGACGACGATGCCAACAAGGAGCAGGGCCAAGACCCGCCATTCACTGGACATTGGACGGCCACCTCTTCGTACAATGTGTACATGGTTGATACACCTAAAAAAGCTAGCGACGATGACAAAGAAGATCCAGTTGAGAATAAACCTCCTGAGACACAGTCCAAGCGCCGGTGCCCTAAACGACGTTCTAAGTCACATCGCTCAAAAGACAGCAACACTGGCACCGGAGAAAATAGTACTCCGGACGACGCCGAAAACAATGAAGACCCTGTTGGAGCAACATCCGAACAGGAGGAACAAGAAGACGGGCAAGTTAACCCTGATAAACAGGCCATGCCCAACAACTCGGATGATGATAGTTATCGTCCAGTCTTCGAGGATGAGGAAAGCCTCGGCAACGAGGATTTCATCGTGCATGAGGCACCCCTCGAGCAAGAGCGCTTCAAGTGCCAGCTAATAGCTACTGCAAGAAGCCTGAAGAAGAAGCAGCAGCAGCTTCAAGCTGATCAAGACCTACTCATTGACAGATGGACTGATGTCCTGGCAGCCGAAGAATACGGCCTCAAGCGTCCAGCCAAGAGTTACCTGATGAGGACATAGACCTGGGGTAGGGTAATAAGCCTGACCTATACGTCCTACCTAGGGTCCTTGTCTTAGAAGCAGAGAAGTTCAAGAGTAAATAGGGAGGGCCCAACAAAGGTGTCGAGTGCAATCCACTCGACCTACCATTCACTCGGAAACCCCTCCTTCTTTAGGTCACTCGACCGCTCAACCATTCGACCATGTAAAAGACCACACGACGTACAGAAGACCTAAAGCCACTCTACGCAGCAACGGTCGGGCGTTTACTCATAGACTTAATGATCATTTATAACACTTTATTATTGACGTTACCTGTAACGCTCACGCTTTATGTACATTGAACCCTATGTAACGGAGGGGAGCTGGGGTCCTGGCGCACTCTATATAAGCCACCCCCTCCTCTGAGACAAGGTTCGCACCCCCAGTAACACACAGACGTATAATCTAGTCGACCGCCTCCGGGCACCGAGACGTAGGGCTATTACTTCCTCCACGAAGGGCCTGAACTCGTAAAACTCGTGTGTACAACTTCGCCATAGCTAGGATCTTGCCTCTACATACCTACCCCCCATTGTACTGTCAGTCTTAGATCCACGACAGTTGGCGCCCACCGTGGGGTAGGTGTCTTAGCGACTTGTTGGTAAAGTTGCGATCTTTCCGATTCCCATCATCATGGTTTCCGGCGGTGGATTGGCTGAGGGCCGTGAGATCCGTCTCGGCGCGCTCGGCTTCGTCGCCGACGACTCCGCCTGGCTCCAAGAGGCTCCACTCGACGTCGATGCGCTCCCCGTCCGCGGGGCGATGCACTTTCGCGCATGCGTTCGCGGCGTCCTCCTTTGGCAGCCGTCGACTCAGTATCGGTCGGCTCCTGTGGCGTCCTCACTCCCTGCTGGTCACCGGCGCAAACGTTCCGGTCGGCCGCGTCTCCAGCGGTGGGTGAGGCACGCGGTGACCCGCCAGTCGGCCACCCCACAAGTCACGGCAATCGAGCCCGACGAAACTCTCTACGGCCTGTTCGACTGGCTCCGTCGAGACCGCATCCGAGTGCGACAACAGTGATCCCGCGGCGGAAGTCTTGATGGTCAATGGACCATGCAGTCCTCCTGGCTTCCCGCGCAACGACGGTGGCGATGGTGGTGGCGATCCGTCGCGTGCCCACGAAGAGTACCACCCCGAGCCTCTTTCTACGCAGCAGAGGGAAGAGCTCCGCCGCCGCAATATGGATGCACTTCACACTCCTATCATTGGAGAAACCCCCGAAGCCCCGGCCTTGGAGGAGGTGCGCCTGGCCAACTTGGCTGAGCGCACTCGACTGGAGGCACACACTCGACGAGCGTGCTCGGCAGAGGATTCCTGAATCCAGTCGACGACAGCTTTTTCCGCCTCCAACTCAGGTATACCGAACTCCGATTCAGAATCTCACAGCTGCAGCCCGAATAGCAGAGTCGATTCAGCCTTCCCAGTCGGAGGCTGTCAGAGGTTTGATGCAGATCCGAGCTTTACTCCGGGCAGCGCGAGAGCAGAAGACAACAGTATCTCAGTCACGGAGTAGGATTCACAGCAGATCCGTGTTGGAAGACATAGTTCAGTCGGCTCACAGCCCAAGATCGCCTCCGAGGTGTGAGGGACGTGGAGACCGGCGAGATCAGTACAGAAACTGTGAGCAGTATGATCACCGACTCGACCACGATGACCATCGTCGAGTGCCCACACCTCCCCCGAGGAGTGGGTCATATGTGCCTCGGCAGCACGATGACAGACGCCCTCACAGTGGCGGATGAAGAATTCCAGTCAACCCTAGAGAGTCGGGCTTTGATGCGAGATCTATTCTCGTTCAAGGTCTGGTTGACAGGAACAGGGCAAGCAGAGAGGGCCATGATAGAGATTATCCGACTGGCAATAGAGTGCATGTTTCAGGTCCCGAGTGTTTCAGCAGAGCCATCAGAGCAGCAGTGATTCCTCCCAACTTCAGGTTGGCGACTAGAGTCAGCAAGTTCACTGGTGAGTCCAAGCCTGACACTTGGCTTGAGGACTACCGAGTGGCTATACAGATCGGTGGCGGCAATGATGAAGTGGCCATGAAGCACCTTCCTCTGATGTTGGAAGGCTCGGCCAGAGCGTGGTTGAATCAGTTAGCACCTGGCAGCATATATAGTTGGGAGGAACTTGCCCGAGTGTTTGTTAGAACCTTTGAAGGTACATGCAAACGACCAGCGGGGTTGACAGAGTTGCAGTCCTGTGTGCAGAAACCGAATGAGACCTTGAGGGATTATATCCAGAGATGGATCACATTGCACCACACAGTAGAGAATGCGTCAGATCACCAAGCAGTTTGTGCCTTCAAGGAGGGTGTTAAGTACCGAGAGTTGAACCCGAAGTTCGGTCGGACAGGGGATATGTCCCTGAGTCGGATGATGGAGATTGCCACCAAATACGCCAATGGTGAAGAGGATGACCGACTCCGGAGTGGCAAGCACAAAACAATCGCCCACGAAACCGGAGGAGGGAATTCCAGTCGGAAACAGAAACGCAAGGCCGAACCAGCAGCTCCTGGTGAAGCTTTAGTTGTGGCCCAAGGGAAGTTCAAGGGGAAGCCCAAAGGGCCATGGAACCTCAAGAAAGTTAAAGATCAGGATGGGAATGATGTGTTGGATTTACCATGCCACATTCATACCAAAAAAGATGAAGAGGGTAATCTCATTTACCCTAAACACACCACTCGACAGTGTCGGCTCCTGATCCAGCAGTTCCGAGAGAAACAACCCAAGGAGAAGGAAAAGGAGTCAGACAAGGGTGAGGATAAGGAAGAAGACGATGATGGTTTTCCCAACGTCAATTCCACTCTGATGATTTTTGCTGATGTTGAAAGCAGAAGTCGACTGAAAGTTATTAACCGAGAGGTGAACATGGTTGCTCCGGCAACACCAAGTTATCTGAAGTGGTCCCAGACTGCCATCACATTCGACCAGTCTGACCACCCAGCACGTATAGCCACCCCTGGGAGGCAAGCGCTGGTGGTCAACCCAGTTGTTGAAGGCACTCGACTGACTAAAGTGCTGATGGATGGTGGTAGTGGTCTAAATATCCTGTATGCGGAGACCTTGAAGGGAATGGGCATTCCGATGTCCAAGCTCAGTGAAAGCAATATGAGTTTCCATGGCGTCATACCTGGCAAGAAGGCTGAATCACTCGGCCAGATCGCCCTTGATGTGGTTTTCGGTGATTCCAAGAATTACCACAAAGAAAAGTTGACATTTGAAGTAGTGGATTTCTAGAGTGCTTATCATGCCATTCTGGGTAGGCCTGCCTATGCACGTTTCATGGCTCGACCATGTTACGTGTACCTGAAGTTGAAAATGCCTGGTCCCAGAGGGGTGATCACTATCACTGGCAATCGACAGAAGGCAGAAGAGTGCTTCCAGAAGGGCTCAAATATCGCCGATGCACAAATGGCAGCAGTCGAAATGCAAGAATACCGGAAGAACGCAGATCCGAGTGATTGTTGCGCTCCAAGAAACCTGCCACTGATTCTGCATTTCAGTCGTCCGGAGAAACCAAACCGATTCATATTCACCCGACCGATCGTAATGCTGCTCCTACTCATATTTCAACTTCACTCGACAGCAAATAGGAAGAAGCGCTCATCCAGTTCCTCCGTGAGAACTGGGACATCTTCGCATGGAAACCTTCTGACATGCCAGGTGTACCCAGGGGACTGGCTGAGCATCATTTGCGGGTCGACCCGAAGGTAAAACCGGTCAAGGAACATCTTCGACGGTCCGCCGTACAGGAGAGAAAAGCAATTGGTGAGGAAGTGGCTCGGCTCCTGGCAGCTGAGTTCATCCAAGAGATTTACCACTCCGAGTGGCTCGCCAATGTTGTCATGGTCCCCAAAAAGGACGATTCACTTCGCATGTGCATTGACTTCAAGCATATCAACCGGGCCTGCCTGAAAGATCATTCCCCTCTCCCCCGCATCGACCAAATTGTCGACTCAACTGTGGGGTGTGAGCGATTGTATTTTCTGGACGCCTATTCCGGGTATCATAAGATCTGACTGTATGGACCCGATGAGATAAAAACGGCTTTCATCACTCCATTCGGATGCTTCTGTTATGTCACCATGCCATTCGGCCTGAAGAACACCGGAGCCACATTCATGAGGATGATTCAGAAGTGTTTGCTCACTCAAATCAGTCGGAATGTGGAAGCATACATGGATGACACTGTGGTCAAGTCACGAAAGGGTTCCGACCTGCTGGCTGACCTTGCTGAAACTTTTGCCAACCTCAGAAGGTATGATATTAAGCTTAATCCATCAAAGTGCACATTCGGAGTTCCTGGCGGAAAGTTACTCGGTTTCCTCGTTTCCGAACGAGGGATCAACGCTAACCCATAGAAAGTTGGTGCTATACTCCGGATGAAACGCCTGTGCGTTTGCATGATGTCCAGAAGCTTACTGGATGTTTGGCCACCTTGAGTCGATTCATTTCTCGCCTCAGTGAAAAGGCATTGCCTCTTTACCGACTGATGAAGAAGTCTGATAAGTTCGAGTGGACTCCTGAAGCTGATGCAGCGTTTGCAGAGCTCAAAGCCCTGCTTTCCACCCAGCCGGTGCTCGCTGCCCCAATCAGCAAAGAGCCTTTACTGCTTTACATTGCAGCCACTGGACACAGTCGAGCGGGAAGAAGAAGGAAAAGCCTATAAACTTCAGCGCCCAGTATATTATGTTTCTGAAGTTCTGACTCCATCGAAGCAAATATATCCACATTATCAGAAGCTTGCTTATGGGATTTACATGACCACGAAGAAGGTTGCACACTATTTATCTGATCACTCCATTACAGTCGTCAGCGACGCACCATTATCAGAGATTCTGAACAACAGAGATGCAACTGGTCGAGTGGCAAAGTGGGCGATTGAACTCCTTCCCTTGGATATCAAGTTTGAGGCAAAGAAAGCTATCAATTCCCAAGCAATAGCAGATTTCCTTGCCGAGTGGATTGAACAGCAACTGCCGACTCAGATTCACTCAGAGCACTGGACCATGTTCTTTGATGGCTCCAAGATGCTGAATGGTTCCGGTGCTGGGGTGGTATTGGTATCCCCCTGAGGTGACAAACTCAGCTATGTTCTCCAGATTCACTTTGACTCCTCCAACAATGAAGCTGAATATGAAGCACTTCTGTATGGGTTGCGTATGGTCATTTCACTCGGCGTCCGTCACCTCATGGTTTATGGAGACTCGGATTTAGTGGTCAATCAAGTGATGAAGGAGTGGGACGTCACAAGTCCAGCTATGACTGGTTATTGTAATGCAGTGAGAAAGTTAGAGAAGAAGTTTCAGGGGTTAGAGCTCCATCACATACCCCGACTGAAAAATCAAGCTGCCGATGATATGGCAAAGATAGGTTCCAAGAGGGAAGCCATTCCCAGCAATGTGTTCTTGGAGCATATACATTCACCATCAGTTCAAGAAGATCCTTTCACTGAAGAGCCCCCACAACCAAAGAGTGCCACTGATCCGACTGAAGTCGAAGTCCCAGCCGTAGTCGACATGATCATGGATGTTTTGGTCATCACTCCCGACTGGACAGTGCCGTACATTTCATACATTCTTAGAAAGGAACTCCCAGAGGATGAAGAAGAGGCTCGACAGATCGTCCGTCGATCCAAAGCCTTTACTGTGATAAGAGGACAGTTGTTCAGAGAGAGTGTGACTGGAGTCTGTCAGAAATGCATAACACCAGAAGAAGGTCGAGTGATCCTCAATGACATCCACTCGGGGACCTGTGGTCACCATGCGTCCTCTCGGACCATCGTGGCCAAAGCATACCGAGCGGGATTTTATTGGCCACGAGCAAATGAGATGGCAAAAGAAATAGTCGACAAATGTGAAGGTTGCCAGTTTTACTCCAACATGTCTCACAAGCCAGCATCAGCCTTGAAGACCATTCCGCTCGTCTGGCCCTTTGCTGTTTGGGGTTTGGATATGGTTGGACCTCTGAGGACTGGTAGGAGCGGTTTCACTCATGTGCTCGTAGCAGTCGAGAAGTTCACCAAATGGATCGAAGCCAAGCCTATCAAAAACCTTGAAGCCAGTACTGCTGTCAGCTTCATCAGAGAGTTAACATTCAAATATGGTGTTCCACACAGCATCATCACTGACAATGGGTCGAACTTCGATTCTGATGAGTTCAGAGCCTTCTATGCCTCCCAAGGTACTCGAGTTGACTACGCTTCAGTCGCCCACCCCCAGTCGAATGGACAAGCTGAAAGAGCAAACAGATTGATTCTCAAAGGGCTGAAACCCCGACTGATGCGTGATCTCAAACACGCGGCAGGAGCCTGGGTCGATGAACTTCCATCAGTGCTGTGGGGACTGAGGACAACTCCCAATCGGTCGACTGGCCGAACTCCGTTCTTCTTAGTTTATGGAGCCGAAGCTGTACTTCCGAGTGACTTGCTTCACAATGCACCCCGAGTCGAGATTTTCTCAGAAGATGAAGCAGAACAGGCACGGCAAGATGCAGTCGATCTCCTGGAAGAAGAAAGAGAGATGGCCCTGATCTGGTCGACCATCTATCAGCAAGACTTGCGTTGATTCCACGCCAGAAATGTGAGGGGTCGGGCATTTCAAGAGGGAGACTTGGTTCTCCGAGTGGATCAGCAGAAACCACACAAGCCGGCTCCGGCCGGGGAAGGTCCCTTCATTGTCACCAGAGTGCTCCACAACGGAGCGTACCACCTCTATAATGTCGAGCACAAGAAAGACGAACCGCGCGCTTGGAATGCGGAGCTGCTCCGCCCCTTTTATACTTAAGCACTCATTCTGTTGAGATGTAATAAGAAATACCTTTGTAGTTTGTTTATCAAAGAAAAGAGTTTTACAGTCTTCTAAAATGATTGTCGTGGCTTATATTTGTGTCTGAAATCCCCCAGTGGGTGGCTTAGCTGCGAATCCGTTTCGCCTAAGTATATAAAATCCTACCGAGTGGTGAGCAAGCCTCTCACTCGGGGGCTTAGCTGTGAATCCGTTTCGCCTAAGTTTAAGAAATCCTACCGAGTGGTGAGAAAGCCTCTCACTCGGCGGCTTAGCTGCAGTCCAGTACTCGCCTAAGTTTATAAAATCCTACCGAGTGGAGAGCAACCCTCTCACTCGGGGGCTTAGCTACAGTCCAGTACTCGCCTAAGTTTGAAAAATCCTACCGAGTGAAGAGCAACTAGGGCTGGGCATTCGGTCTAACCGAACCGATCGGTTCGGTTTTCCAAGTAGGAAATTTTTTCGGTTTTCTAATATTACAAACCGATCGGTCCCTGCACATTTAAGGAACCGACCTTTTTCCAGACCGAATTTTCGGGTCGGTCTTCGGTTGTGACCGAATACTTTAGCTCAGGGGCAACAGTACAATTTCTATTTTTAGCCTGCCACGATGCCACACCTTGGAGAACTGTTGTACGGATAGCTACTACCTTTATAGTGTTGCCCACGCTGCCTTTCTCAATAGTTCTTCGAGGTGGTACTAAACTAGAAGCTGATACAGCGCAACTGTGTATTTTGTATGGGCCGATGCTGTACTACTTTTGGGCCACACCAAACTAGTACGTGAGAAAATCTGGGAGAATGAAAATAACTAGCGAGGCCCATACCAAACTAGTATTACATTGACCACCGAGGCGGCCTCAAGAAGAGAAAAAACAGCGAGGCTCTTTAGAGTTGCGCCGGGCGCTGCGAGGATACGGAATAGAAGGAGCAGGTCTTTTCGGGTATCTCGGCTCTTTCGGTTAACCAAGCGTAAAAACCGAAATTGCCACATATATTTCGGTACTATAGATTTAATGACCGAATTAGGAACCATAATTTTCGGTTTTTGTCTATTCGGTTTCGGTACCAGTTCTTTAGGTTCGGTACATCGGTCCTCGGTTAAAATGCCCACCCCTAAGAGGAACCCTCTCACTCGGAGGCTTAGTTGTGAATCTGTTTCGCCTAAGTTTAAAAAATCCTACTGAGTGGAGAGCAACCCTCTCACTCGGGGGCTTAGCTGTAGTCCAGTACTCGCGTAAGTTTATAAAATCCTACCGAGTGGTGAGCAAGCCTCTCACTCGGGGGCTTAGCTGCAGTCCAGTACTCGCCTAAGTTTAAAAAATCCTACCGAGTGGAGAGCAACCCTCTCACTCGGGGGCTTAGCTGCAGTCCAATACTCGCCTAAGTTTGAAAAATCCTACCGAGTGGAGAGCAACCCTCTCACTTGGAGGTTTAGCTGCAGTCCAGTACTCGCCTAAGTTTGAAAAATCGTTGTACTTGTGGCATAGCTCCGAGGAGAAGGTTGCAGTCGACCTGCACCTCGTCGTCCTTGTGGATAGGGATGGAGCATACGTTGTACTTGTGGCGTAGCTCCGAGGAGAAGGTTGCGGTCGACCTGCACCTCGTCGTCCTTGTGGATAGGGATGTGTTTCAAACTTAGGCGAGTACTGGACTCCAGCTAAGCCCCCGAGTGAGAGGCTAGCTAACCACTCGGTAGGATTTTATAAACTTAGGCGAGTACTGGACTGCAGCTAAGCCCCTGAGTGAGAGGGTTGCTCTCCACTCGGTAGGATTTTTCAAACTTAGGCGAGTACTGGACTGCAGCTAATCCAACCGAGTGGAGAGCAACCCTCTCACTCGGGGGCTTAGCTGCAGTTCAGTACTCGCCTAAGTTTGAAACACATCCCTATCCACAAGGACGACGAGGTGCAGGTCGACCACAACATTCTCCTCGGAGCTACGCCACAAGTACAACGTACGCTCCATCCCTATCCACAAGGATGATGAGGTGCAGGTCGACTGCAACCTTCTCCTCGGAGCTACGCCACAAGTACAACGTATGCTCCATCCTCATCCGCAAGGACGACGAGGTGCAGGTCGACTGCAACCTTCTCCTCGGAGCTACACCACAAGTACAACATACGCTCCATCCTCATCCGCAAGGACGTTGAGGTGCAGGTCGACTGGAATCTCCTCCTTAGAGCTGCATCTCAAGTTCAAAGATTATTCCGAGTGAGGAACAAAACCCACTCGAAGACAAATGCAAGCATATTTCAAGATAAACCAAGTTCAGATAAATCCTAAGGTTCCGGACCGCATATCAAAAGTACTCGAGCATCAAGCCCGAAGAAGTTTAACGATTACACAATCACTCGGCATTCCGAGGCAAATAAAGGTGGAGCATAATGTTTTTTGGTCACTCGTCGGGAGAAGGACTGGCTGGGTCGCAGAAACTGTCAAGGTCTATGCTGTCTGCGATGCGAGTGGCAGCGTCAAGGAAAGTGTCCATGAAGGACTGGAAAGTGTGCCTTTTTGTGTTAGCAACCTTGAGCTCCGCCAGCTTGTCTTCTTTGACATCCTTGCAGTGCACTCGGACCAGAGACAAGGCGACATCAGCACCGCAGCGAGCAGACGATTTTTTCCATTCTTGCACTCGGTCAGATATTTGGTTCAGTTGAGCCATCAGAGAATCGAGGTCTTGAGATAGTTTCGCCTGAGGCCAGAGTTCAGCATCAACCCGAGTCATCGCCGCCTTCACGCGGGCAAGATAAGCAACCGCGCTGTCCATGCGAGATTCCAACCGCAGCACATTCATTGCGACGTCATCTTTGACTGGGCAATTTATAGGGTCGAGACCCGTCTCGACCCGCCCAGTTTCCGCTTCAATGTCTTGGCAAAGTTCTGCACAGTTGAGTAAATGGTGAGTCGACGATATAATAAGGCCTGACAATCGACCGTAATAAGTCAGTCGAACATCAGTACCTTCAAGTTTTAAGACCAGTTTTGCGGCAAGCTGGCCCAGATAGGATTCCAACTCGCCCTTCTTGGCCTTGAGGTTCCCAAGCTCGTCAGTCAGCTTGTCCTTGTCTTTCTTCAGTCGCTCGACCTCCCGATTGGCATCAGAAACAGCAGTCTTCAGTTTGGAGTTCTCTTCTTCTAACTTGTCAACTGAAGCAAGCTTCTTGTCAGCAAGTGCCATTTTCTCTCGCGCTTCCTTCTGTGCAGCAGCAAGATCCAAATCCTTCTTCTCCAAAGCCTGCTTCATTTTCTCTAAAGAAATAACATTCTTCAGACGAGCTTGGAGTTGACGGTTTTCACTACGTACATCTGCTCGAGTGGAGTCACTCGGTTCAAAAATGGAAAGGAAGAGTGCCACTAGTGAGATGGACAGTTGACGATTGGTTACCTCCCATGGCAGCTACTTCGTCACGAGCAGTCTTGAGATTCTTCCTGGCCAGTTCCAGATCAAGGTTGAGGCTGATTTGTTGCTTGTTCAGTGTAGAAATTTGGGCCCCGAGATCACAAGATTTCTGCAGTCAATACATAAGACATATCAGTCGACTGAAATAAAAAGACATCACAGTGACAGTTACTCTAAGACTACCGCCGAATCAAACATTCAACGACAGGCTCGGGGACTACACCCAGTGGGTGCACTTAGCGTGCCCCCACTGGTTTGAGTAAACACTCAGCATGGTCTACCCAGCGCGAGTTGTAAAAAAAAAGGAAACGTTCTCAGACCATAGTCGACTGCCCGCAGTCAACCATGGTCTCGGGGACTACACGCAGTGGGTGCACTTAGCGTGCCCCCACTGGTTCTGGTTCCATTCGACCTGGTCCGCCCAGGCCGAGTGACAAAATTCAGATTCTCAGACCACAGTCGACTGCCTGCAGTCAACTATGGTCTCGGGGACTACACCCAGTGGGTGCACTCAGAGTGCCCCCACTAGTTCAAGATAAAATGCAAGTCGACTCAAATTGACTTGTGCAACTTCAAAACAGTCACACCCCAGTGGGTGATCGGACGAGAAATATGATCAATCAGAAATCAACTAACCTGGACATTGATCTACAGAGCAGGTCCAGCGTTGAAGGCCACCTGACTGGCCTCATGCACCACTTTCATTTGCCCCATCACAAGATTCAACTGAAGAAGAGCTTCCTTGGCGGCACTCGGTGGATCGTCTGGAGTTTGATACGCAGTGAAAAGCGATGATGGCAGAGCAGTCGAAGCAGCCGCTGGGTTTGATGCGTGGAGTTGTATTGGAGTAGCAGGGGTCTGAGCAGCTGATCCTGATGGGAAATCAGTCGACAACGGGATAGCGAAAGTGTTGTTGGTGCGAGCCGGATCTGTCGATCGCTCGACCGCCGTCCCAGGCATCACAGTCGACTGAGGAACCTGAACCTCAGGTGCTTTCCCGCTCAGTTCCTTGTCCCTCCTCCTCCTTTCCCTCAGCGGTACTTCTTCTTCATCGTCCGGGAGTACAACAACGTCTCGTGGAGTTGCAGCAAACAGAGAAAATTAGAGAGACAACTGACAAACAATCCAGTCGTCCAAATAAATTCGAGTCGGGCAGACTTACTGGCTTTGGAGGTAGCTGCGTCGTCAGTTTCCTCATCGTCTGGGACCTTGTCGATATCCATATCAGTCGCGGCAGAGGCCGAGCTGGAAAGGTTCATCATCCACTCGATCAGTACAAGAGAATCGGTCGGAACAAGAAAATATGGGAAGAACATTTACCCAGAAGCAACAGGAACATCCATCTTGATTCTACGCAAGGTCTTCCGAGCCTTCGAGGGATTGATCTTGGGCTGCTTGGTGACTTTCTCAGCCAATTCTGGAGTCGAAGACCGAGCGCGCTTTTGAGATGGAGCGCTCGAGGCCACAGCCTTACCGCGCCTGCCCGCGGGATCATGATGCTGCTTGGATCGACGTTCTGAACGAGGCAGTGAGTCGGCTACCTCCTCATCATCCGACTCGTCGCTCTCATCTTTGTCATAATCGGCTGGTGACTCCCATTCACCGCTCTCCTCTGCGCTGTCCTCGCCCTCATGGTCCTGCTCCAGAGCTTGTTCGCCATTGGGCATTGAGTACATCTCTGTGTAAATCTACAAGACAAGGAGCCGAGTGGAAATCAGTCGGATTAGCAAATAGTCAGAAAACACATCCAAATGCAATCGGTTATAGTGGCCAAACCTTGTCTGGCTGGTTGCTGTCGCTGAAAGGGTTGACTCTCCTGGCGCCCCTGGGGTTGTCCTTGTTCCCAGTGATGCCCCTCAGCCATTGGGCCACTGTTTTGGCCGGCACCTCCTCTGGATGAACACGAGCAGTGTCACCGGCCCCGGAGTACATCCACATGGAGTGGTCACGGGCCTGGAGCGGTTGAATGCGCCGACTGAGGAACACCTCCAACAGATCCATGCCGGTGATGCCTTGGTTGATCAGCTGAACCACCCTCTCGACCAACATGCCTGTCTCTGCCTTCTCCACGGCGGTCACTTTCAATGAAGATGGAGTCTGAACACGATCAAAAGAAAAAGGAGGAAGTCCAGTCGACTGGCCTGGGGTCGCGATATCCTGGCAGTAGAACCAGGTCGACTGCCAGCCCCTGACCGACTCAGGAAGAGTCATCGAAGGAAAGGAGCTCCTCTTCCTCTTCTGGATACCCAGGCCCCCACACATCTGAATAACATGGGTTTTCTCGTCGTTCGAGTTTGCTTTCTTCACTGTTTGGGAGCGGATGGTGAAAATGTGCTTGAAAAGACCCCAGTGCGGTCGACACCCCAGGAAATTCTCGCACATGGACACGAATGCGGCAAGATATGTGATGGTGTTGGGAGTAAAATGATGGAGTTGAGCCCCGAAGAAATTCAAGAAACCTCGAAAAAAGGGGTGTGGAGGAAGCGAGAAGCCGCGGTCGACATGGGTGGCGAGCAGAACACACTCACCCGGTCGCGGCTGCGGCTCCGTTTCCCCCTCCGGCAACTGCGCAGCCTCATGGACGATCAGCCCTAACTCGGCCATCTCATCCAAGTCTTCCTGCCGAAGCGAAGATCGGATCCAATCTCCCTGGATCCAACCCGACGATATCCCCGAGTGCGATGAAGATCCCCGATTCGTCTTCTTGCTTTTCGCCGCCCCGTCGCCTTCTTCGCGCGTTCCAGCGCCGCCGTTTTCTCCTTCCCCATGGCGGCGGAGCGGCGGCATCGAGAGTGGAGAAGCCGGATGGGGTGAAGGAGCAAGAGGGAGAAGAAGGAGAATGGGCACACACAGTGCAGACGCCTCGGCCTCGCCGCTTTTAAAGGCCCACTTCCGAGTGGCTGACGCGTGGGTCCGGACGATCCTGTCAAATCCCTCAACAGTCGCACATGGGATACGTGGCGAAAAAGGTGGCGCGGAAATCAAAACGTCCTGTTTATCCACTCCGCTTACCACGACGCGCTCCGCCTGGCGCGCTTCCACCGAAATTTCGAATCCCGCGAAATCCGGGATCCTCTGCAACCGATCACGCCAAAGATTTCGCATCAAAGACAACACTCGACGGGTGACACTATAAAAACCAATCGGCAATTTCTGAATCGATCAAGGCGACTGAAACGAAGCCGAAGTTCCAACACTGGCCTCCGTTCAGAGACGAATTCTTGAGAAAGGCAAGAGTCAAAGCAAGATCAACTTCAACCTTCTTTTCACTCGGACCTCAATCCATTCGGGGGCTAATGATGAGGACATAGACCTGGGGTAGGGTAATAAGCCTGACATATACGTCCTACCTATGGTCCTTGTCTTAGAAGCAGAGAAGTTCAATAGTAAATAGGGAGGGCCCAACAAAGGTGTCAAGTGCAATCCACTCGACCTACCATTCACTTGGAAACCCCTCCTTCTTTAGGTCACTCGACCGCTCAACCAGTCGACCATGTAAAAGAACACTCGACGAAAAGAAGACCTAAAGCCACTCTGTGCAGCAACGGTCAGGAATTTACTCATAGACTTAATGATCATTTATAGCACTTTATTATTGACGTTACCTGTAACGCTCTCGCTTTATGTACATTGAACCCTATGTAACAGAGGGGAGCTGGGGTCCTGGCGCACTCTATATAAGCCACCCCCTCCTCTGAGACAAGGGTTCGCACCCCCTGTAACACACACACACACGTATAATCCAGTCGACCGCCTCCGGGCACCGAGACGTAGGGCTATTACTTCCTCCGCGAAGGGCCTGAACTCGTAAAACTCGTGTGTACAACTTTGCCATAGCTAGGATCTTGCCTCTACATACCTACCCCCCATTCTACTGTCAGTCTTAGATCCACGACATTACCCGAAGTGCAGATTGCTACCTCAGTTTGATGAGGAGGTGCCGGAGCCCATACCTCCCTCGCGCAATGCGGAACGACCACCACGTGGTCGGGACAGTGCGGCGGACCGAGCACCCCGCGGTCAGGATAAAACGGCAACTCAGGCCGAACAGCAGTCCGCCCCACCGCCTCATAAAAACAGAGACAAAACATCTCAGAACTATACACACGACCTTCGGCAGGACCTGGACAGTAGAGCAGGACATACCAGATCAATCTACGGATCGCGAGGACGCTTTTCGACTCGCGACGACGGCTACCTATTCGGACGTGACAAACCTAGTCACGCCCGGGCCGATAACCGTAGGCGGACTTCATCGGAGGCGCGCCGCGGCCCGATATAGAGGTGCCGCACACCCTCTTTGCTTCACAGATGAAGTAATGGATCATGAATTCCCCAAGGGGTTCAAGCCCGTCAATATTGAATCATACGACGGAACAACTGATCCCGCAATATGGATCGAGGATTTTATTCTCCACATCCATATGGCCCGTGGAGACGACCTCCACGCCATCAAATACCTCCCACTAAAGCTCAAATGGCCAGCTCGACACTGGTTAAACAGCCTGCCTGACAATTCCATCGGCAGCTGGGAGGACTTGGAAGAAGCTTTTCTTGACAACTTCCAAGGCACTTATGTCCGGCCACCAGACGCCGATGACCTAAGTCACATAGTCCAACAGCCTGGAGAATCGGCCAGAAAATTCTGGACTAGGTTCCTAACCAAGAAGAACCAAATAGTTGACTATTCGGATGCCGAAGCCCTAGCGGCCTTTAAACATAGCATCCATGACGAATGGCTCGCCCGCCACCTCGGCCAAGAAAAGCCAAAATCCATGGCAGCCCTCACGGCACTCATGACCCGCTTTTGCGCGGGTGAGGATAGCTGCCTGGCTCGTAGCAAAAACACAGCCAGCAAGGCAGGCCCCTCTGAGGCCAAAAACAGACCGGCAAGCTCCGACGCAATAGACACAAACGCCGAAGCAATGGCGATAACACCGATGACACTATAGTTAACGCCGGATTCAGTGGCTCCAAGTCCGGCCAGCGGAAGAAGCCCTATAAAAGGAACAGTGAGGGACTATCCAGCTTGGACCGCATACTCGACCGTCCGTGTTAGATACATGGCACCCAAGACAAGCAGGCCAATCATACCAACAGAGATTGTTGGGTTTTAAACAGGTTGGCAAGTTAAATGCCGAGAACAAGGAAAAGGGATCACAAAGTGAGGACGATGACGAAGAGCCCCGGCAGCCGAACACTGGGGGCAGAAGAAATTTCCCCCTCAAGTCAAAATGGTGAACATGATATATGCTACACACGTCCCCAAAAGGGAGCGCAAGCGCGCACTCAGGGACGTCTATGCGGTAGAGCCAGTCGCCCCAAAATTCAATCTGTGGTCGTCATTCCCGATCACCTTTGATCGTCGAGACCATCCAACTAGTATCCGTCATGGCGGTTCAGCCGCACTGGTCCTCCACCCAATCATCGACGGATTTCACCTGACACGAGTCCTAATGGACGGTGGTAGCAGCCTCAACCTGCTCTATCAGGATACAGTGCGCAAAATGGGCATTAATCCCTCATGAATCAAACCCACAAAGACTACCTTTAAAGGAGTCATACCAGGCGTAGAGGCCCGTTGTACGGGCTCAATCACGCTGGACGTGGTCTTCGGTTCCCCGGACAACTTCCGAAGCGAAGAGCTAATCTTCGATATCGTCCCCTTCCGCAGCGGCTACCATGCACTGCTCGGACGAACCGCGTTTGCTAGATTCAACGCGGTGCCACACTATGCTTATCTCAAGCTCAAGATGCCCGGTCCACGCGGCGTCATAACAGTCAATGGAAACACGGAACACTCCCTCCGTACAGAGGAGCACACAGCGCCCTAGCAGCAGAGGTACATAGCGGCCTTCTCAAGCAGCACCATAATCCGGCTACCGAGCCCCTGGACATTGTTAAGAGGGTCCGGACTACACTGCAATAGGACAGCGTGGCTTGTCAAGAGCTCGATAGCAATTCGGCCTCCGTCCCAGTCCCGATGAGGTAGTGGCATTCGTACCACGCGTACATAATTACACACTCAAAATCCCATGGGCATCGACGGAGGCACAACTAGCTTGTGGTCCACAGTTCGGCTACCGATCCCGGACTCACTTGTAACTTTACTATTTCCTTTTCCCTTTTTTCAGGTCTCTTTTATACATGCCTCCTTCGATGGCCTGATTACTGGTCCTGTCAAAGGACAAATACACCAGATTGGCATAGAGCACAGGTATATAGGGGAAGCTCTAGAGGACAATCCAACGATTACTCTACCTGTTTTTAGGACCCAAACGCAGCTCGCTTTTGGTTATGGCATGTTAAATAGCCGGTGGCTTATCGCACCATTTGTATCAATGCGCTTTAACGCATTAACCCAATGGAAACAGTTCACGGCCCAAGTTCAAGGGCCCCAGATACTACCTCTGCTCTCTTTCTGTTTTCCTTTTACCATTTATTATTTCTCTTCTAGCACCCGTACACTTTGGTACGATTCATATGTGCCAGGGCTCCCCATCCCCCCATTATACGGCAACAAAGTCCGAACACTTCTTATAGATAAGTTCGGCACCCCGAATTTAGCATCATATGCATTGGCTCCGAATCATGTCTTTGGTCAATAGTTGGGTTGCCCGGCTCCTGTGCTTGCTACCCAACGTTCCGCTACATCGACTAGGGTAGTAAAGGGAGAACTACTGCGATTGTGCCCTGGTCTAAACCGGATGAGCACCTCAGTAGAGAAAGCCGAAAACTGACTGTCATGATGCGGCGAGAGCCGGTCAGCTGTTCGGAGGTTACAAATCGCTGGAGATTTTTTTCCGCATTACGCGAAGGATCGGTACTTGCTGATTAGACGTTGAAAGCACTCTGGTTCGTATACCAGGGGCTGCGCCCATGTTTTATTATAAAACTCCTATGGCTAAGTGAGGGCGTTTAAGCCGCATAGTCCGATTGCCTGGTTCGTTGCGCTAAACAACTCCTTCAAGGACCATATAATTGGATCAAGATTTTTAGATTCCATCCCGAACACCTCCGTACTACCTACGTGAGGGCAGAAGCTGACGACTAGCCAACCCTCAGATTCCATAACAACACGGCCGCATAGGAGGAAACAATTAAAACATAACAAACATTATATTACAAACCGGCTTTGTTTTCATCATACAAGGCAAAGACAACATGAATGTATTCATTCAAAAATAATGTCCTGCCCGCACTGCGCTGCTACAAGTCGAGACCCCTCTAGGACATCCGCAAAATATCGCTTGGGTGTGCGGTGCTCCTTGCCCTCTGGCGGCCAACTGGCCACCTCGACGGCGTCCATCTTCGCCCACCACATCTTGCAACGGGCGAAGGCCATGCGTGCACCTTCGATGCAGACTGATCGCTTGACGATGTCTAGCCGCGGACAGGCATCCACCACCCGCTTCACGAGGCCAAAATAACTGCTGGGTATAGCTTCGACTGGCCACAGCCGGATTATTAAATCCTTCATGGCCAGTTCAGCCACCCTGTGCAGCTCGACCAGCTGTTTCAGCTGATCGATAAAGGGCACCGGATGTTCTGGCGCAACATACTGCGACCAGAACAGCTTCTCCGTGGAATTCCCTTCTTTGGCTTGGAAGAAGTCCGCAGCATCGGACACGCTGCGTGGTAGATCCGCAAAAGCCCCTGGGCAACTCCGAATCCGGGTTAGTAAAAGGTACTTGCTCTCCGCATACTTGCTTTGCATGTTAAATGCCTTACCCGCTGCGATCTTCTTGGCCTTCTGGATCTCCTGGAGAGCGTCCCGGGCCTCATTCCATGCGGCCTCCACGCTCTGGCGAGCCTTGGTAAGTTCGGTCTCTTGAGTCGACACCTCGCGCTCCAAAGCTTCGCACTTCTTCACCGCGTCATGGAGCTCCTGCTGGACCTTGTTGACCCGGGCCTTGAGCTTCCTACGGGCAGCTTGCTGGTGGACAACCTTCTCCTCGGCTTCAACCAGGGCGTTTTTCAGGGCCTCGACCTCGGTCGCCGCCCCTACACATATTATGACACTCCGGTCAATACTCACCACTTATTATTTCCAAATACATAGCAAGTCGTTACTCACCTTGCTTCTCCTGGAGCTGAATCTTCACCTCGCCGAGCTCGTTCTCGGTCCGCTCCAGCCTCTGCTTCAGTTCAGAGACTTCGGCAGCATGCGAGGTCGCGGCCAACAGCGACGCCTGCTTATTCATGCATATTAAGTTAGTCTCCTACAACAAAGGATTGATCCTCCATCCGGTCTTTCTTTTCGAACACCGGACAGTGTCTCAGGTGCTACTGTGTGCATGGGGTTTTTCTCTCTCTACGTTGCTTACCTCAAAACCTGTCAATAGGTTGTTGCAGGCTTTGTTTAGTCCGCTCTTGGCGGACTGAACCTTCTCGATCACCGTCCCCATAAGGACACGGTGCTCGTCCACAATGGAGGCTCTTTGTAGCGCCTCCATCAGGTTATCCGATGCCCCTGGTTGGACAGGAACCACCGGTTCAATTGGCACACCCCCTCCTTCGAAGGAGGCTGCTTGCCGGATTCTGGAGCCGTATTGGTCTCCGAAATCGTATTCGGCTGAGGGCCGAACTGAATACGGCCCTCCTTGCTAGTCTCCATGGGGATTCGCTCCCCCATGTGTCCGGCAGCGGAGGTCTCACCTTGTGGCGCCTCCTGGACAGCGTCCCGGGCCCCTCCCTGGCTCGGAGCGGTCCTCCGAGGCAACACTTCGGTGTCATCCTTGGCATCGGGGGAGTGAGCGGTCGGCGGTGACACGCTGGCCATTTCCGCCGCATCCAACGAACCTCCAGATGAGGATCGCTGGATGCTGTCGCGAGTCGGACTGCAATAACACAATTAACCACTTCAAAACGATAAAGAGGAAAGGTCGGATATATGGGTATATGTGAGTCATGGTACTTACGATGCGGCCCGGGGCTTAGTGCGGGGGCGTCGTTCCGGACTGCTGTCGACGTCCCACGTGGTGTTGACCGCTGGGGTGCCCTTCCCCTTCTTGGGCGTTTCCGCCTCCAGATGCGCGGGAGCCGCCCTCTTCTTCTTTCCCTCCTCAGGGGGAGGGTTGTTCTCCTCCTCCTCCTCTTCCTCGTTGTCGTCCTCCTCAGGAATAGAGGAATGGGTCTCTTCGTCTCCGAACGTCACGTCCGAAGTACCCTTACGGCGGGGGCCTCTTTTGGCCCCCTTGGCCTTCTTCTCCGGTGCTTTATAGGGCCCCGGCACCAGCATCTTCACTAAACATGGGATGACTGGTTCTTCAGGCAGCGGAGCCGGACACTTGATCAGCTTCGCCCTCTCCATCCAGTCCTGAAGAAGCAATTGTAAAACCTCAGACATCATCCTCGAAACAAACAAGTAGGGGATATGTTAAAAATAACATACCTCGCTGGCGAGGTGTTTTATGTCGTGCCCGCGGTCTAAATCTGTGGCCGGCGGTTTCTCGTTGCCCTTAAAGAGCAACTTCCAGGCACCTTCGTGAGTGGTTTCGAAGAGCCTCACCAGGGTTTGGTGCTTCTTCGGATTGAACTCCCACAGAGGGCGGCTTCGGCGCTGGCACGGGAGAATCCGGCGAACTAGCATCACCTGGATTACATCGACAATATTGACGTTCTTGGCTATCATGCTTTGAACGCGCATCTGCAGCGCTATCATCTCATCGGGCGAACACTAGTTCAGACTCTTCTCGACCCAGGAGGTGAGTCGCATGGGAGTGCCGGAGCGGAATTCGACAGCTGCGGCCCAGGTGGTGCCACGGGGTTCTGTGATGTAGAACCATTGTTTCTGCCACTCCTTTACTGTATCCACAAAAGTGCCTTTCGGCCAGGAGACATTGGACAACTTACTCACCATGGCTCCTCTGCACTCCGCGTGCTGGCCATCCACCACCTTCGGCTTCACGTTGAAGACTGTGAGCCACAGCCCGAAGTGGGGTTGGATGTGGAGGAAAGCCTCACACATGATGATAAATGCCGAGATGTTGAGGAAGGAGTTCGGGGACAGATCGTGGAAATCTATCCCGTAATAGTACATCAGCCCGCGGACGAAAGGGTGGAGTGGAAACCCTAGCCCGCGAAAGAAATGAGGGATGAATACCACCCTCTCGCTGGGCTTCGGCGTGGGGACGACTTGTCCCTCGGCCGGCAGACGGTGGGCGATTTCCTTCGCCAAGTATCCGGCCGCCCGAAGCTCAGAAATGTCCTCCTCCTTGACGGAGGAGACCATCCACTTGCCCTGACCTCCGGATTCGGACATGGTTGAGTGCTAGCTCGAGTGGAAAGGAGATGAGAACTTGGGCGCGGGAGCTCGAGATTGGAAGGGCGGAGAAAGAGAGAAGGCGTGGGAGAGGAAGGAGGAATCCTTATCCCCTTATAAAGGCAGTGAATATTGAACGCCTCCCCACTCGCCTATTCCCAAGGGCTGTGTAAACGGCACGGTTGGGTTACCCATACCCGTATTGATGAGAATCCCGTAATAAGGGGACACGATCTCTGCTTTGACAAGACGTGCCAATGGCAACCGCGTCTTGAAACGTGGAGCGGCAGACACAAAACGGTTCGGAATTACGACCGGTCAGACGTGATGTCATGCTACAAAAAGTTGTCAGCGGATTGGACTCGTGTAAAATTATATTCTCTCTGCGGTTGTGTATGGTGTGTGTGACAGGTCCGGATACTATCATCGCGTCCGGAGATTATCTTGGAGTTCGGAAAGATGGGAACCCGCCTTGCAATGCCGAAAACAATCTGCATGCCGGACTCCACGTCATTGAAGCCAGGTTCAGGGGCTACTGAGGGAATCCTGGACTAAGGGGTCCTCGGGCGTCCGGCCTGTTATCCATGGGCCGGACTGATGGGCTGTGAAGACACGAAGGCCGAAGACTGTACCCGTGTCCGGATAGGACTCTCCTTGGCGTGGAAGGCAAGCTTGGCGATCAACTATGAAGATTCCTTTCCATGTAACCGACTCCATGTAACCCTAGATCCCCCCGGTGTCTATATAAACCGGAGGGATCAGTCCGGAAAGGATATACTCATTACCATAGTCATACAGGCTAGACTTCTAGGGTTTAGCCATCACGATCTCGTGGTAGATCAACTCTTGTAATACTCATATTCATCAAGATCAATCAAGCAGGAAGTAGGGTATTACCTCCATAGAGAGGGCCCGAACCTGGGTAAACATTGTGTCCCTGTCTCCTGTTACCATCGACCTTAGACGCACAGTTCGGGACCCCCTACCCGAGATCCGCCGGTTTTGACACCGACAGTGTCCTCTTCTCAGGCTTGGTGCTCTGCGCATGCATGGAATAGACAAATGGCTGAAAATATTTCTGGCACAGGAAGAACAGCAAACACATGATAACAAATATCCTACGAAGGGAGGAAGACAAACCAAAATCAGAATTGTCTCTGGAACAAAGCTAAATGAGACTCAGCCTTATACAACACAACACGGTCCAGTCTCTCCACCACATATATAGATATGCTATATCTATGTGTAATTCTGTATATACTATATATATATATATATATATATATATATATATATATATATATATATATATATATACAAAATGGTTGGTAGATGGCATAGCATTGGTGAAGCTCCTTGTCAGCTTCTCACACCAATCACCATCACCATCTTCAGGGGATTTGGCCCCCACCAATTAAGAAAGGCCAGCGAGCGTTGTTGGTCTGGATTTGCTGCTCCAACTGCGCCATGACGTTGCCGAAGGTGCTGTCCGGGTCGTCGTCCTGCGAGTCGTAGCCGTCCGACACGTCCCCATCCCCGTACAACGGCCTCAGGGCCTCCATCCGCGCTACGAACACCGCCCCCTCCTCGTCCCGCTCCAACTCCACCTTCCTCTTGGACCCACACCCCGCCTCCTTCTCCGCCTCTGCCTTGGCCTTGAGGAACGCCTCCTCCTTCTCCAGCAGCTCCATGAACTTGATGAGCCCCTCCTCCGTGGTGATGGTCTCCACCTCCACATTGGCCTTGATCGTCGCCTCCTCCGGCTTGACCTTCTCCACCTTGGCCTCCTGCTCCGCTCTGGCCATCGGCATGGCGAACGGCATCTTGTTGGCGGCCATCGCCGGATCCGCTCCGCCTCTCTCCTTCTCCTGGTTGGTTTAGGGTTTGGTGGATTTCTCTCTCTGTCTCTCTCGCTGGGTCTTCTTGTGAAAGAAAACGGCAGAAGGCGCCGGCGGGCGTATATATTTCCAGGCGAACCCTCGGGTCGGAGTCGGGCCTCGTCTCCGGACCGGCCTCTTCCATCATACTCCTTCATTGGCCTGGGCTGGGCTCGGCCCCCACAAGCTTGTCTTTTTTTCTTTTTTAGAGAGACAAAGAGATACTTCAGACAAGCTTTGTTAAGCCAGTCATCTTTCTCCGAAAGTACGTTGGGTTTACTCCCAATCCTAGTGTCAGTCACACATTTTCGAAACATGAACATGTTTGGAGATTGTTAATATTTTTAAACGTGATCATTTTAATAAAAGGTATTCGAGAAAAAAACATTTTTTAAAATTTCAGGAACATTTATTAGAACACAAATATTTTCTAAATTTCTGGAACATCTTTCAAAACATGTAGCTTTCTGAAATTTTAAATATTTATCACTGCCGGCATTTTTTTAAATTTAGTAAACATTTTTTGGAAATGCGAATATCTTTTAAAATTGCAGGAACATATTTAGAATATTTTTTAAGTTCGTACATTTTCTAAAAATTTGGGAATGTCTTAAAAAAAGTTTTGCAATCATTTTGTGAAAATGTGAACAATTTTAAAAAAATGAGACTTGTTTTCAGAAAAATGCAAACATTTCTTGAACTAATTATTAAAATGATTTTCATCTATTTACAAGAAAACAACAAACATAAGGGTTTGATGGATTGGGATTTCCCTGTCTCTCTCGCTGGATCTAAACAAAAACGGGACAAGGCGGCGACGCCGGGGATCGAACCGCCGCCGGATACAACTACCAGAGAACATGGCCAAGGTTAATGTGGATGCCGCCATAGCGGGGAGCTCGGGCGTTGGGGCTGTTGTGGTGGTATGCAGAGATAGGCAGGTCATGCATGTGGGTTCATCGGGCATTGTCTTCAGGGGCATGAATGACCCCAGCACGTTCTTGCGAAGCATGCACTTAATTTAGGGGTCGGCCGCCATGTCTAGTTAGGTCATCTCGGCGAACTTTCTTTTATCCATGTAAACATTGTAAGGGTTTAATAAAGCTTCACATGACTGTCTAAAAAAAACTAGATTGTTTTTTCTTTTCTTTTTTGAGACAGAGAAAGAGAGAGATAACGGCAGCCCAAAGAACCTGCAAGAACTTAAGTTCCGCGGATGCAGCCTGGATGCCTTACATTACTCAAGAATGCGATATATAGAGATCGGTGATGCACATTCAGTTGGTCAGGCGTACTCTGCAAAGTAGTGGTGCGCCTGAGAATCACCGTTGGCTCCAACGCTGCTCAGCGGAGGCGGGGATTCGATACGGCGACGCCACTGACAAACAGGTCTCCGGCAGGTCAGCGCAGTTCTTGGACACGGACAATCCTTTCATTCCCGTTTGCTTTACTTCTGGATTACTATTTGTTAATTCTCACATTTTTGAGAGGCCTTCGTGTTAGAAATAAAGCTTTAGGTTTATTGCAATAGGACCATTTGTCTAGCATTAGATCACCGGGATATGATTAACAAAGAGGTTCGTGAGATTTTACAGGCTTGCTCGATGCAGGCACAGTAGAGCCCATGATCTCCAGTGGCGAGGACGAGCAGCAACAGTGGCACCGTGATGATGTAGTCATGGAGAGGCAGCAGCTCATCCAGGAGCTTCACCGGTGGCAGCGGGAAGCCGCCTGCACAACCTTGCGGCGACCGGCGATGGAAACGGCCTTCCCATTGCTTCAGCACACCCCTAGATCGGTAGGGTTTGAGGGAATTAAGGGGCTGGATATCATGCACGTGAACTCACTTGTCATAGGTATCCAGGCCCCACCCTTTATATGTGTGATGGCAACAGGGGACCAAAACCATCTGTCGGTTAGAAGTGCCCTCGATCAGGGCGATTCTGTTGGGGTCACAGCCACGTACGTTGGTTCGTGGCCCATCCCCTTAACGTTACTTTTTACCCGGTCACAGCCGAGATCAACCAACATTCTCCCCCTTGATCATTAGGCTCAACTTCATTCGTCCATTCTCCATAAAAATAATATATAAAAGTAAGGTGTTACAACAGCCAATGAAATGCCATTGAACCTCAATATTTATAATACATCAGCCTACTTCAAAATGGAAAACATTTTTCTTAAAGGGAGTGGTTTATTTAGAAGGTCCTTGCTTCCAGGATCAAAAGGCTTTTCAACAACCCATGCCAGCAACATAATCATATAATTGGGTGGTAAGCCTTCAATAAACGGATCCGTAAAACATTCAATCGTACTCATACGCTCAACTTCCATAGCTTGATCCTGGATTCTATCTTTCATAACACTAAACATATTGTTAATGATTTTGGCAATACCATTTAACTTGTTGTTACTAGCATAGAAAACTGCGTGTTCATACTGCAGTAGGTGGTGAAAAAAAGTTGTCTACCACCATAATTTCGGGAATAAAATTTCTTGACATACAACCTGATCAGTAGCCTCTTAACATGCCACATAATTAAGTGCACTATTTCTAATACCATCAGTGTTATTATGGAGCTTTTCCACGATAAAGCTCCATGTGCGAGAGTGAGGATGTAACATAACATGGAAACTTTAATATCCACACATCTCGCAGAACCAATGTCTGAATAACCTAGGTGTTGGGGATCGTTGCAGAAATTAAAATTTTTCTACGCATCACCAAGAACAATCTATGGAGTCTTCTAGCAATGAGACGGAAAAGAGTGCATCTACATACCCTTGTAGATCGCGAGCGGAAGCGTTCAAGTGAACGGGGTTGATGGAGTCGTACTCGTCGTGATCCAAATCACCGATGATTGAGCGCCGAACGGACGGCACCTCCGCGTTCAACACACGTACGGTTGGGAAGATGTCTCCTCCTTCTTGATCCAGCAAGGGGGAGGGAGAGGTTGATGGAGATCCAGCAACACGACGGCGTGGTGGTGGAAGCAGCGGGGATCTCCGCAGGGCTTCGCCAAGCTCAGCGAGAGGGAGAGGTGTCACGGGAGGGAGAGGGAGGTGCCAGGGGCTTGGGTGCCGCTGCCCTCCCTTCCCCCTCTTTATATAGGGCCCCTGGGGGGGCGCCGGCCCTAGGAGATTCAATCTCCAAGGGGGGCGGCGGCCAAGGGGGGTGGCTTCCCCCCCAAGCCAAGTGGGGCGCCCCCCACCCCTAGGGTTTCAGACCCTAGGCGCAGGGGGAGGCCCAAGGGGGGCGCACCAGCCCACCAGGGGCTGGTTCCCCTCCCACTTCAGCCCATGGGGCCCTCCAGGATAGGTGGCCCCACCCGGTGGACCCCCCGGGACCCTTCCGGTGGTCCCGGTACAATACCGGTGACCCCCGAAACTTTCCCGATGGCCGAAACTGGACTTCCTATATATAATTCTTCACCTCCGGACCATTCCAGAACTCCTCGTGACGTCCGGGATCTCATCCGGGACCCCGAACAACTTTCGGATTTCCGCATACTAATATCTCTACAACCCTAGCGTCACCGAACCTTAAGTGTGTAGACCCTACGGGTTCGGGAGACACGCAGACATGACCGAGACGACTCTCCGGTCAATAACCAACAGCGGGATCAGGATACCCATGTTGGCTCCCACATGTTCCACGATGATCTCATCGGATGAACCACGATGTCGAGGATTCAATCAATCCCGTATACAATTCCCTTTGTCAATCGGTACGTTACTTGCCCGAGATTCGATCGTCGGTATCCCAATACCTTGTTCAATCTCGTTACCGGCAAGTCACTTTACTCGTACCGTAATGCATGATCCCGCGACCAAACACTTGGTCACATTGAGCTCATTATGATGATGCATTACCGAGTGGGCCCAGAGATACCTCTCCGTCATACGGAGTGACAAATCCCAGTCTCGATTCGTGCCAACCCAAGAGACACTTTCGGAGATACCCGTAGTGCACCTTTATAGCCACCCAGTTACGTTGTGACGTTTGGCACACCCAAAGCACTCCTATGGTATCCGGGAGTTGCACAATCTCATGGTCTAAGGAAATGATACTTGACATTTGGAAAAGCTCTAGCAAACGAACTACACGATCTTGTGCTATACTTAGGATTGGGTCTTGTCCATCACATCATTCTCCTAATGATGCGATCCCGTTATCAATGACATCCAATGTCCATAGTCAGGAAACCATGACTATCTGTTGATCAACGAGCTAGTCAACTAGAGGCTCACTACGGACATGTTGTGGTCTATGTATTCACACATGTATTACGATTTCCGGATAACACAGTTATAGCATGAACAATAGACGATTATCATGAACAAGGAAATATAATAATAACCATTTTATTATTGCCTCTAGGGCATATTTCCAACAGTCTCCCACTTGCACTAGAGTCAATAATCTAGTTACATTGTGATGAATCGAACGCCCATAGAGTTTTGGTGTTGATCATGTTTTGCTCTAGGGAGAGGTTTAGTCAACGGATCTGCTACATTCAGGTCCGTATGTAATTTACAAATATCTATGTCTCCATTTTGAACATTTTCACGAATGGAGTTGAAGCGACGCTTGATATGCCTGGTGTTCCTGTGAAACCTGGGCTCCTTGGCAAGGGCAATAGCTCCAGTGTTTTCACAGAAGAGAGTCATCGGGCCCGACGCTTTGGGAATAACTCCTAGGTCGGTAATGAACTCCTTCATCCAGATTGCTTCTTGTGCTGCCTCTGAGGCCGCCATATATTCCGCTTGACATGTAGATCCCGCCACAACGCTTTGCTTGCAACTGCACCAGCTTACTGCCCCACCATTCAAAATATACACGTATCCGGTTTGTGACTTAGAGTCATCCAGATCTGTGTCGAAGCTAGCATCGACGTAACCCTTTATGACGAGCTCTTCGTCACCTCCATAAACGAGAAACATATCCTTAGTCCTCTTTAGGTACTTCAGGATATTCTTGACCGCTGTCCAGTGTTCCATGCCGGGATTACTTTGGTATCTTCCTACCAAACTTACGGCAAGGTTTACATCAGGTCTGGTACACAGCATGGCATACATAATAGACCCTATGGCCGAGGCATAGGGGATGACACTCATCTTTTCTCTATCTTCTGCCGTGGTCGGGCATTGAGCCATGCTCAATTGCATACCTTGCAATACATGCAAGAACCCCATCTTGGACTGATCCATATTGAACTTCTTCAATATCTTGTCAAGGTACGTACTTTGTGAAAGACCAATGAGGCGTCTTGATCTATCTCTATAGATCTTGATGCCTAATATATAAGCAGCTTCTCCAAGGTCCTTCATTGAAAAACACTTGTTCAAGTAGGCCTTTATGCTTCCCAAGAATTCTATATCATTTCCCATCAACAGTATGTCATCCACATATAATATGAGAAATGCTACAGAGCTCCCACTCACTTTCTTGTAAACACAGGCTTCTCCATAAGTCTGTGTAAACCCAAACGCTTTGATCATCTCATCAAATCGAATGTTCCAACTCCGAGATGCTTGCACCAGCCCATAGATGGAGCGCTGGAGCTTGCATACCTTGTTAGCATTCTTAGGATCGACAAAACCTTCCGGCTGCATCATATACAATTCTTCCTTAAGAAAGCCGTTAAGGAATGCCATTTTGACGTCCATTTGCCATATCTCATAATCATAGAATGCGGCAATTGCTAACATGATTCGGACGGACTTCAACTTCGCTACGGGTGAGAAAGTCTCATCGTAGTCAACCCCTTGAACTTGTCGATAACCCTTAGCGACAAGTCGAGCCTTATAGATGGTCACATTACCATCCGCGTCTGTCTTCTTCTTAAAGATACATTTATTTTCTATGGCTCGCCGATCATCGGGCAAGTCAGTCAAAGTCCATACTTCGTTTTCATACATGGATCCTATCTCGGATTTCATGGCTTCTAGCCATTTGTCAGAATCTGGGCCCGCCATTGCTTCTTCATAGTTCGAAGGTTCACCGTTGTCTAACAACATGATTTCCAAGACAGGGTTGCCGTACCACTCTGGCGCGGAACGTGTCCTTGTGGACCTACGAAGTTCAGTAGGAGCTTGATCCGAAGTACCTTGATCATCATCATCATTAACTTCCTCTCTAGTTGGTGCATGCACCACAGGAACATTTTCCTGAGCTGCGCTACTTTCCGCTTCAAGAGGCAGTACTTCATCAAGCTCTACCTTCCTCCCACTTACTTCTTTCGAGAGAAACTCTTTCTCCAGAAAGGATCCGTTCTTAGCAACAAAGATCTTGCCTTCGGATCTGAGGTAGAAGGTATACCCAATGGTTTCCTTAGGGTATCCTATGAAGACGCATTTCTCCGACTTGGGTTCGAGCTTTTCAGGTTGAAGTTTCTTGACATAAGCATCGCATCCCCAAACTTTTAGAAACGACAGCTTAGGTTTCTTCCCAAACCATAATTCATACGGTGTCGTCTCAACGGATTTCGATGGAGCCCTATTTAAAGTGAATGCGGCAGTCTTTAAAGCATAGCCCCAAAATGAGAGCGGTAGATCGGTAAGAGACATCATAGATCGCACCATATCCAATAGAGTGCGATTACGACGTTCGGACACACCATTTCGCTGAGGTGTTCCAGGCGGCGTGAGTTGTGAAACTATTCAACATTTCCTTAAGTGTGTGCCAAATTCGTGACTCAAATATTCCCCTCCACGATCTGATCATAAGAACTTTATTTTCCTGTCACATTGATTCTCAACCTCACTCTGGAATTCCTTGAACTTTTTAAAGGTCTCAGACTTGTGTTTCATTAGGTAGACATACCCATATCTACTCAAGTCATCAGTGAGAGTGAGAACATAACGATAGCCACCGCGAGCCTCAACACTCATTGGACCGCACACATCAGTATGTATGATTTCCAATAAGTTGGTTGCTCGCTCCATTGTTCCGGAGAACGGAGTCTTGGTCATCTTACCCATGAGGCATGGTTCGCATGTGTCAAATGATTCGTAATCAAGAGACTCCAAAAGTCCATCTGCATGGAGCTTCTTCATGCGTTTGACACCAATGTGACCAAGACGGCAGTGCCACAAGTATGTGGGACTATCATTATCAACCTTACATCTTTTGGTATTCACACTATGAATATGTGTAACACTACGTTCGAGATTCATTAAGAATAAACCATTAACCAGTGGGGCATGACCATAAAACATATCTCTCATATAAATAGAACAACCATTATTCTCGGATTTAAATGAGTAGCCATCTCGAATTAAACAAGATCCTGATACAATGTTCATGCTCAAAGCTGGCACTAAATAATAATTATTGAGGTTTAAAACTAATCCCGTAGGTAAATGTAGAGGTAGCGTGCCGACGGCGATCACATCGACCTTGGAACCATTCCCGACACGCATCGTCACCTCGTCCTTTGCCAGTCTCCGTTTATTCCGCAGCTCCTGCTTTGAGCAAATATGAGCAACCGCACCGGTATCAAATACCCAGGAGCTACTACGAGTGCTGGTAAGGTACACATCAATAACATGTATATCACATATACCTTTTGTGTTGCCGGCCTTCTTGTCCGCCAAGTACTTGGGGCAGTTCCGCTTCCAGTGACCACTTCCCTTGCAATAAAAGAACTCAGTCTCAGGCTTGGGTCCATTCTTTGGCTTCTTCCCGGCAACTGGCTTACCGGGCGCGGCAACTCCCTTGCCGTCCTTCTTGAAGTTCTTCTTACCCTTGCCTTTCTTGAACTTAGTGGTTTTATTCACCATCAACACTTGATGTTCCTTTTTGATCTCCACCTCCGCTGATTTCAGCATTGAATATACCTCAGGAATGGTCTTTTCCATCCCCTGCATATTGAAGTTTATCACAAAGCTCTTGTAGCTCGGTGGAAGCGACTGAAGGATTCTGTCAATGACCGCGTCATCCGGGAGATTAACTCCCAGCTGAGTCAAGTGGTTGTGCAACCCAGACATTTTGAGTATGTGCTCACTGACAGAACTATTTTCCTCCATCTTACAACTGAAGAACTTGTCGGAGACTTCATATCTCTCGACCCGGGCATGAGCTTGGAAAACATTTTCAGCTCTTCGAACATCTCATATGCTCCGTGTTGCTCAAAATGCTTTTGGAGCCCCGGTTCTAAGCTGTAAAGCATGCCGCACTGAACGAGGGAGTAATCATCAGCACGCTGCTGCCAAGCGTTCATAACGTCTTGGTTCTCTGGGATGGGTGCGTCACCTAGCAGTGCTTCTAGGACATAATCTTTCTTGGCAGCTATGAGGATGATCCTCAGGTTCCGGACCCAGTCCGTATAGATGCTGCCATCATCTTTTAGCTTGGTTTTCTCTAGGAACACGTTGAAGTTGAGGGCAACATTAGCATGGGCCATTTGATCTACAAGACATATTGTAAAGATTTTAGACTAAGTTTATGATAATTAAGTTCATCTAATCAAATTATTCAATGAACTCCCACTCAGATAGACATCCCTCTAGTCATCTAAGTGAAACATGATCCGAGTCAACTAGGCCGTGTCTGATCATCACGTGAGACGGACTAGTCAACATCGGTGAACATCTTCATGTTGATCATATCTTCTATACGACTCATGCTCGACCTTTCGGTCTTTCGTGTTCCGAGGCCATGTCTGTACATGCTAGGCTCGTCAAGTCAACCTAAGTATATTGTGTGTGTAAATCTGGCTTACACCCGTTGTATTCGAACGTTAGAATCTATCACCCCCGATCATCACGTGGTGCTTCGAAACAACGAACCTTCGCAACGGTGCACAGTTAGGGGGAACACTTTCTTGAAATTATTTCGAGGGATCATCTTATTTAAGCTACCGTCGTTCTAAGCAAATAAGATGTAAAACATGATAAACATCACAGGCAATCAAATAGTGACATGATATGGCCAATATCATTTTGCTCCTTTTGATCTCCATCTTCGGGGCGCCATGATCGTCGTCGTCACCGGCATGACACCATGATCTCCATCATCATGATCTCCATCATCGTGTCTTCATGAAGTTGTCTCGTCATTTATTACTTCTACTACTATGGCTAACGGTTTAGCAATAAAGTAAAGTAATTACATGACGTTATATGTTGACACGCAGGTCATAAATAAATTAAGACAACTCCTATGGCTCCTGCCGGTTGTCATATTCATCGACATGCAAGTCGTGATTCCTATTACAAGAACATGATCAATCTCATACATCACATATATCATTCATCACATCCTTTTGGCCATATCACATCATACGGCATATGCTGCAAAAACAAGTTAGACATCCTCTAATTGTTGTTGCAAATTTTTACGTGGCTGCTATAGGTATCTTAGCAAGAATGTTTCTTACCTACGCCAAAACCACAACGTGATATGCCAATTTCTATTTACCCTTCATAAGGACCCTTTTCATCGAATCCGATCCGACTAAAGTGGGAGAGACAGACACCCGCTAGCCACCTTATGCAACTAGTGCATGTCAGTCGGTGGAACCTGTCTCACGTAAGCGTGCGTGTAAGGTCGGTCCGGGCCGCTTCATCCCACGATGCCACCGAATCAAGATAAGACTAGTAACGGCAAGTAAAATGACAATATCGACGCCCACAACTGCTTTGTGTTCTACTCGTGCATAGAAACTACGCATAAACCTGGCTCTGATACCACTGTTGGGGATCGTTGCAGAAATTAAAAATTTTCCACGCATCACCAAGAACAATCTATGGAGTCTTCTAGCAACGAGAGGGAAAAGAGTGCATCTACATACCCTTGTAGATCGCGAGCGGAAGCGTTCAAGTGAACGGGGTTGATGGAGTCGTACTCGTCGTGATCCAAATCACCGATGACCGAGCGCCGAACGGACGGCACCTCCGCGTTCAACACACGTACGGTTGGGAAGACGTCTCCTCCTTCTTGATCCAGCAAGGGGGAGGGAGAGGTTGATGGAGATCCAGCAGCACGACGGCGTGGTGGTGGAAGCAGCGGGGATCTCGGCAGGGCTTCGCCAAGCTCAACGAGAGGGAGAGGTGTTACGGGAGGGAGAGGGAGGCGCCAGGGGCTTGGGTGTGGCTGCCCTCCCTCCCCCCTCTTTATATAGGGCCCCTGGGGGGGGCGCCGGCCCTAGGAGATTCAATCTCCAAGGGGGCGGCGGCCAAGGGGGGTGGCTTCCCCCCCAAGCCAAGTGGGGCGCCCCCACCCCTAGGGTTTCCAACCCTAGGCGCAGGGGGAGGCCCAAGGGGGGCGCACCAGCCCACCAGGGGCTGGTTCCCCTCCCACTTCAGCCCATGGGGCCCTCCGGGATAGGTGGCCCCACACGGTGGACCCCCCGGGACCCTTCCGGTGGTCCCGGTACAATTCCGGTGACCCCCGAAACTTTCCCGGTGGCCGAAACTGGACTTCCTATATATAATTCTTCACCTCCGGACCATTCCGGAACTCCTCGTGACGTCCGGGATCTCATCCGGGACTCTGAACAACTTTCGGATTTCCGCATACTAATATCTCTACAACCCTAGCGTCACCGAACCTTAAGTGTGTAGACCCTACGGGTTCGGGAGACACGCAGACATGACCGAGACGACTCTCCGGTCAATAACCAACAGCGGGATCTGGATACCCATGTTGGCTCCCACATGTTCCACGATGATCTCATCGGATGAACCACGATGTCGAGGATTCAATCAATCCCGTATACAATTCCCTTCGTCAATCGGTACGTTACTTGCCCGAGATTCGATCGTTGGTATCCCAATACCTTGTTCAATCTCGTTACCGGCAAGTCACTTTACTCGTACCGTAATGCATGATCCCGTGACCAAACACTTGGTCACATTGAGCTCATTATGATGATGCATTACCGAGTGGGCCCAGAGATACCTCTCCGTCATACGGAGTGACAAATCCCAGTCTTGATTCGTGCCAACCCAACAGACACTTTCGGAGATACCCGTAGTGCACCTTTATAGCCACCCAGTTACGTTGTGACGTTTGGCAGACCCAAAGCACTCCTATGGTATCCGGGAGTTGCACAATCTCATGGTCTAAGGAAATGATACTTGACATTTGGAAAAGCTCTAGCAAACGAACTACACGATCTTGTGCTATGCTTAGGATTGGGTCTTGTCCATCACATCATTCTCCTAATGATGTAATCCTGTTATCAATCACATCCAATGTCCATAGTCAGGAAACCATGACTATCTGTTGATCAATGAGCTAGTCAACTAGAGGCTCACTAGGGACATGTTGTGGTCTATGTATTCACACATGTATTACGATTTCCGGATAACACAATTATAGCATGAACAATAGACAATTATCATGAACAAGGAAATATAATAATAACCATTTTATTATTGCCTCTAGTGCATATTTCCAACACCAGGATATCGAGGTTATCAAACTTCTTATTAGTGAGCATGTAAACTTTATTGCCTTGCATATGTGCAAGACTTTTGGCGGCTTTTCCAGTGGTCCATTTCCGAACTTGTATTTTTGCCAATTATCCCGATAATAAATAGGGCACATTCGTACTTGAATACTTATATTGCTTCTGACAGCTGAAGCATAAGAAACCAACATTATCTGATCAGTTCATAATGGTTCCTTGGACACTTAGATGTCCACTTTTATCGCCCTTAACTTTAATAGTAGGTGAGGTAGAGTACTAGTACATAATCATTTTTCTTTCATACTCTACTCATGTATGTCATCATAATAATACTTATACTCCTTTTGGACCAATATCTTGATGAAACTCAATACAAGCAAAACATGAGGCATCACCAACACTCATACTCTTAAATAGAAGATAGAAATTTCTTGGCCCCTGCTACCTCTTGAGCACTGCGTTGGTTTTCCCTTGAAGAGGAAAGGGTGATACAGTAAAGTAGCGTAAGTATTTCCCTCAGTTTTTGAGAACCAAGGTATCAATCCAGTAGGAGGTCACGCTCAAGTCCCTTGCACCTACACAAACAAATAAGAACCTCGCAACCAATGCGATAAAGGGGTTGTCAATCCCTTCACGGTCACTTACAAGAGTGATATCTGATAGAGATGATAATATAATATTTTTGGTATTTTTATGATAAAGAGTAAAAGTAAAGAAAGCAAGGTAAACAGTAATGGAAATAACGGGAGATTAATATGATTGAAAATTGACCCGGGGGCCATAGGTTTCACTAGTGGCTTCTCTCAAGAGCATAAGTATTACGGTGGGTGAACGAATTACTGTCGAGCAATTGATAGAATTGAGCATAGTTATGAGAATATCTAGGTATGATCATGTATATAGGCATCACGTCCGTGACAAGTAGACCGACTCCTGCCAGCATCTACTACTATTACTCTACATATCGACCGCTATCCAGCATACATCTAGAGTATTAAGTTCATAAGAACGGAGTAACGCTTTAAGCAAGATGACATGATGTAGAGGGATAAACTCATGCAATATGATATAAACCCCATCTTGTTATCCTCGATGGCAACAATACAATACGTGTCGTTTCCCCTACTGTCACTGGGATCGAGCACCGCAAGATTGAACCCAAAGCTAAGAACTTCTCCCATTGCAAGAAAGATCAATCTAGTAGGCCAAACCAAACTGATAATTCGAAGAGACTTGCAAAGATAACCAATCATACATAAAAGAATTCATAGGAGATTCAAATATTGTTCATAGATAATCTTGATCATAAACCCACAATTCATCGGTCTCAACAAACACATCGCAAAAGAAGAGTTACATCAAATAGATCTCCAAGAGAATCGAGGAGAACTTTGTATTGAGATCCAAAGAGAGAGAAGAAGCCATCTAGCTAATAACTATGGACCCGAAGGTCTGAGGTAAACTACTCACACATCATCGGAGAGGCTATGGTGTTGATGTAGAAGCCCTCCGTGATCGATGCCCCCTCCAGTAGGATGCCAGAAAAGGCCCCAAGATGGGATCTCACGGGTACAGAAGGTTGCGGCGGTGGAATTAGGTTTTCGTGGTCGCTTCTGATGGTTTGGGGGTACTTAGGTATATATAGGAGGAAGAAGTAGGTCGGTGGACCAACGAGGGGCCCACGAGGGTGGAGGGCGCGCCTGGTGGGGGGTGGGGGGGTAGGCGTGCCCCCCTTCCTCGTGGCCGCCTCGTTGGTTGCTTGACGTCCACTCCAAGTCCTCTGGATCATGTTTGTTCCAAAAATCATGCTCCCGAAGGTTTCATTCCGTTTGGACTCCGTTTGATATCCTTTTTCGGCGAATCACTGAAATAGGCAAATAAACAACAATTTGGGCTGGGGCTCCGGTTAATAGGTTCGTCCCAAAAATAATATAAAAGTGTATAAATAAGCCCATTAAACATCCAAAACAAAATATATAATAGCATGGAACAATCAAAAATTATAGATACGTTGGAGAGGTTTCAAGCATCCCCAAGCTTAATTCCTGCTCGTCCTTGAGCAGGTAAATGATAAAAACAGAATTTTTGATGTGGAATGCTTCTTAGCATAATTCTCGATGTAAATATTTTTATTGTGGCATGAATATTTAGATCCGAAAGATTCAAGATAAAAGTTTAATGTTGACATAAAAACAATAATACTTAAAACATGCTAACCAAGCAATCATGTCTTATCAAAATAACATAGCCAAAGAAAGCTTATCCCTACAAAATCATATAGTTAGGCCATGTTTCAATATTATCACACAAACGTTCTCATCATGCATAACCCCGATGACAAGCCGAGCAATTGGTTCATACTTTCAACGCGCTTCAGCCTTTTCAACTCTTACGCAATACATGAGCGCAAGCCATGGATATAGCACTATGGGTGGAGTAAAGTATAATGATGGGGGTTATGAGAGAAGACAAAAAGGTAGAAAGTCTCACATTGACGTGGCTAATCAATAGGCTATGGAGATGCCCATCAATTTATGTCAATGAGAGGAGTAGGGATTGCCATGCAACGGATGCACTAGAGCTATAAATATATGAAAGCTCAACAAAAGAAACTAAGTGGGTGTGCATCCAACATTCTTGCTCACGAAGACCTAGGGCATTTTGAGGAAGCCCATCATTGGAATATACAAGCCAAGTTCTATAATAAAATATTCCCACTAGTATATGAAAGTGACAACATAGGAGACTCTCTATCATGAAGATCACGGTGCTACTTTGAAGCACAAGTGTGGAAAGAGGATAGTAACATTGTCCCTTCTCTCTTTTTCTCTCATTTTTTCTTTGGGCCTTTTTTTTCTTTGGCCTCTTTTTTTTAGTTAGTCCGGAATCTCATCCCGAGTTGTGGGAGAATCATAGTCTCCATCATCCTTTCTTCACATGGGACAATGCTCTAATAATGATGATCATCACACTTTTATTATTTACAACTCAACAGTTACAACTCAATACTTAGAACAAAATATGACTCTATGTGAATGCCTCCGGCGGTGTACCGGGATATGCGATGAATCAAGAGTGACATGTATGAAAAATTATGAATGGTGGCTTCGCCACAAAATACGATGTCAACTACATGATCATGCAAAGCAATATGACAATGATGAAGCGTGTCATAATAAACGGAACGGTGGAAAGTTACATGGCAATATATCTCGGAATGGCTATGGAAATGCCATGATAGGTAGGTATGGTGGCTGTTTTGAGGAAGATATAAGGAGGCTTATGTGTGATAGAGCGTATCATATCACGGGGTTTGGATGCACCGGTGAAGTTTGCACCAACTCTCAAGGTGAGAAAGGGCAATGCGCGGTACCTGATACGTCTCCGTCTTATCTACTTTTCCAAACACTTTTGCCCTTGTTTTGGACTCTAACTTGCATGATTTGAATGGAACTAACGCGGACTGACGTTGTTTTCAGCAGACTTTCCATGGTGTTATTTATGTGCAGAAAAAAAAGTTCTCGGAATGACCTGAAACTCCACGGAACATCTATTTGGAAAATAAGAAAAATACCGGAAGAAAAATCCACGTCAGGGGGCCCACACCCTGTCCACGAGGGTGGAGGGCGCGCCTGCCCCTCTACCTCATGGGCCCCCTGACGCTCCACCAACCTCAACTCCAACTCCATATATTCACTTTCGGGGAGAAAAAAATCAGAGAGAAGGATTCATCGTGTTTCACGATACGGAGCCGCCGCCAAGCCCTAAAACCTCTGCTGATCTGGAGTCCGTCCGGGGCTCCGGAGAGGGGAATCCGTCGCCATCGTCATCATCAACCATCCTCCATCACCAATTTGATGATGCTCACCGCCGTGCGTGAGTAATTCCATCGTAGGCTTGCTGGACGGTGATGGGTTGGATGATATTTATCATGTAATCGAGTTAGTTTTGTTAGGGTTTGATACCTAGTATCCACTATGTTCTGAGATTGATGTTGCTATGACTTTGCTATGCTTAATGCTTGTCACTAGGGCCCGAGTGTCATGATTTCAGATCTGAACCTATTATGTTTTCATGAATATATGTGAGTTCTTGATCCTATCTTGCAAGTCTATAGTCACCTACTATGTGTTATGATCCGGCAACCCCGAAGTGACAATAATCGGGACCACTCCCGGTGATGACCATAGTTTGAGGAGTTCATGTATTCACTATGTGTTAATGCTTTGGTCCGGTACTCTATTAAAAGGAGGCCTTAATATCCCTTAGTTTCCATTAGGACCCCGCTGCCACGGGAGGGTAAGACAAAAGATGTCATGCAAGTTCTTTTCCATAAGCACGTATGACTATATTCGGAATACATGCCTACATTACATTGATGAATTGGAGCTAGTTCTGTGTCACCCTAGGTTATGACTGTTACATGATGAACCGCATCCGGCATAATTTTCCATCACCGATCCAATGCCTACGAGCTTTTCATATATTGTTCTTCGCTTATTTACTTTTCCGTTGCTACTGTTACAATCACTACAAAACACCAAAAATATTACTTTTGCTACTGTTACCTTTGTTACCATTACCACTACTATCATATTACTTTGCTACTAAATACTTTGCTGCAGATACTAAGTTATCCAGGTGTGGTTGAATTGACAACTCAACTGCTAATACTTGAGAATACTCTTTGGCTCCCCTTGTGTCGAATCAATAAATTTGGGTCGAATACTCTACCCTCGAAAATTGTTGCGATCCCTTATACTTGTGGGTTATCAAGACTATTTTCTGGCGCCGTTGCCGGGGAGCATAGCTCTATTCTTTGAGTCACTTGGGATTTATATCTGCTGGTCACTATGAAGAACTTGAAAGACGCTAAGATAACAATTTATCCCTCAACTACGAGGGGAGGTAAGGAACTGCCATCTAGCTCTGCACTTGATTCACCTTCTGTTTTGAGTAAGCTTGCAACACCTAAACCTGCTTCTGCTATTCGTTCTGATATGTCGCATGTTATTGATGATGCCACTTCTGCTATGCATGATACTTATGATGAAACTACTTCTATGCTTGACACTACTGTGCCCCTTAGTGAGTTTCTTGATGAAAAAATTGCTAGGGCTAGAGAGAAAGAAATTATTGAAACTAATTATATAGATGAAAGTGATGACGACGATTTGCCTGTTATTCCTGAGGGTTATGTTTTTGAAAAAGAAGTTGCTTTAGCTATTTTAGCTTTCAAAGATAGATATGAGCTCAAGAGGTTATTAGTTAAATGGAAGCAGCAATCTCTTAATGCTAGAATGAAACCTGACCTTGCTTTTGCTACTTCACCTATATGTGTTACTGATAAGGATTATGAATTTTCTGTTGATCCTGATATAATTACTTTGGTTGAATCTGATCCTTTTCATGGCTATGAATCTGAAACTGTTGTGGCACATCTTACTAAATTAAATGATATAGCCACCTTGTTCACTAATGATGAGAAATCTTGCTATCTTTATATCCTTAAAATGTTTCCATTCTCATTAAAGGGTGATGCTAAGATATGGTTTAATTCTCTTGATCCTGGTTGTGTGCGTAGTCCCCAGGATATGATTTATTACTTCTCTGCTAAATATTTCCCTGCTCATAAGAAACAAGCTGCTTTAAGGGATATATACAATTTTGTGCAAATTGAAGAAGAGAATCTCCCACAAGCTTGGGGGAGGCTTCTCAAGTTACTTAATGCTTTGCCTGATCATCCTCTTAAGAAAAATGAAATACTTGATATCTTTTATAATGGACTAACTGATGCTTCCAGAGATTACCTGGATAGTTGTGCTGGTTCTGTTTTCAAGGAAAGAACACCGGATGAAGCTGAAATTCTATTGAATAATATGTTGACAAATGAAAATAATTGGACACTTCCTGAGCCAATTCCTGAGCCTATTCCTAAACCAACTCCGAAGAAGAGAGGTGTTCTAGTTCTCAGTCCTGAAGATATGCAAGAGGCAAAGAAATCTATGAAAGAAAAGGGTATTAAAGCTGAAGATGTTAAGAATTTACCTCCTATTGAAGAAATACATGGTCTTGATTTACCGCCTGTTGAAGAAACATATGATCTTAAACCACCACCTATTGAAGAAACTCATGGTCTTCATAACCCAACACAGGTAGTAAAGGTAAATTCTCTCTATAGATTTGATGAAGGTGATATTCCTCACTATAAGTCTGCTAGACAATGCTTAGAAGAGTTTGATAATTTTATTGTCAAACAAGAAAACTTCAATGCTTATTTCGGTAGACAATTGAAATACAATTCCAATACGCTTGAGCACATGAGTAATTACATGGCTAATGTTAAAGGTGAACTTACACTCATTAGTAAACATGCTTCTATGGTTACCACTCAAGTAGAACAAGTACTTAAAGCTCAAAATGATTTGCTCAATGAAATGAATAGTATGAATAATGATTATGCTGTTAGAGTGGCTACTAGAACTGGTAAGATCACTCAGGAACCTTTGTATCCTGAAGGCCACCCCAAGAGAATTGAGCAAGATTCTCAGAGAAATAATATTGATGCACCTAGTTCTTCTAAAAAGAAGAAAAAGAAAAATGACAGGACTTTGCATGCTTCTAGTGAACCACCTGAGAATCCAAATGATATATCTATTTCTGATGCTGAAACACAATCTGGTAATGAACATGAATCTAATGGAAATGTCAATGATGATGTTCATGATGATGCTCAACCTAGTAATGATAATGATGTAGAAATTGAACCTGCTGTTGATATTGATAACCCACAATCAAAGAATCAACGTTATGATAAGAGAAACTTTGTTGCTAGGAAACATGGTAAAGAAAGAGAACCTTGGGTTCAGAAACCCATGCCTTTTCCTCCCAAACCATCCAAGAAAAAGGATGATGAGGATTTTGAGCGCTTTGCTGAAATGATTAGACCTATCTTTTTGCGTATGCGATTAACTGATATGCTCAAAATGAATCCTTATGCTAAGTATATGAAAGAAATTGCTACAAATAAAAGAAAGATACCGGAAGCTGAAATTTCCACCATGCTTGCTAATTATACTTTTAAGGGTGGAATACCAAAGAAACTTGGAGATCCAGGAGTACCTACTATACCATGCTCCATTAAAAGAAACTATGTTAAAACTGCTTTATGTGATCTTGGAGCCGGTGTTAGTGTTATGCCTCTCTCTTTATATCGTAGACTTGATTTGAATAAGTTGACACCTAATGAAATATCTTTGCAAATGGCTGATAAATCAACTGCTATACATGTCGGTATTTGTGAGGATGTGCCTGTTGTGGTTGCAAACGTTACTATTTTGACGGACTTCGTTATTCTTGATATTCCCGAGGATGATAGTATGTCTATTATTCGTGGAAGACCTTTTTTGAATACTGCAGGGGTTGTTATTGATTGCAACAAAGGCAATGTCACTTTTCACGTTAATGGCAATGAGCAGACGGTACACTTTCCGAGGAAACAACCTCAAGTTCATAGTATAAATTCTATTGGAAAAATTCCATCGATTATTTTTTGAGGTTTTGAATTTCCTCTTCCTACTGTCAAGAAGAAATATGATATTCTTATTATTGGGGATGTGCGTATCCCCGTTGAGGTAACATAGTGTTATTCGAAATTTCTCCGGTTCCGTGTTATTCGGAATGAGTTTGTTAACAAGACTTGATCAACCTTGTTAGTGGATTCCTTTTGATGAGCATGAGATGGATGAAACTAGCAGGCACAATCTTCTGAACCCTCTCTCTACTTTCTGTTATTTAGTTGAAATAAAGTAAAAATAGTGTTTTTTTGTCTGTTTCCTGATTTATCCGTGCAATATAAAAATACCCCGAAAATAAAAGTTCTCCAAATGCCCTGAAAATGGAATATGATTTTTTTTCTAGAATATTTGAGAATATCTGGCACTGAGAACACAGCAGGGGGAGCAAGCACCTGGCCACGAGGGTCCAGGGCGCGCCCACCCCTACAGGGCGCCCCTGCCTTGTGGGCCCACGGTGGCTCCCCTCCACTTATCCCTGCACCCACACACTTCTTCTTCCTCCCAAAAAATTCACCATCCAGCTCAAGCACGAGTTCTAGCTCATTTTGTTGCGATTTTCGATCTCCTTGCTGAAAGCACTTCTCACAAAACTGTTTGGGGAGATTGTTCCTTGGTATGTGACTCCTCCATTGGTCCAATTAGTTTTTGCTCTAGTGCTTTATTCATTGCAAATTTGTGCTGCCTAGGTGACCATGTTCTTGAGCTTGCATGTCAAATTTATATGGTTCCAAGTAGTTCTAATGCATGATATAGGCTCTAGGCACTTGTAGGAGTAGTTGCTATCAATTTTGTTGAGTTTGGTTCGCTTTTATTTTGAAGTTACTAAGAATTTCAGAAATTTTCAGAAAATAATGAAGAGATTTTTGAGGGGCTCATCGAGCCGAAGCTCGAAGGAAAAGCATAATGAAGAAGCACAAAGGCCCAAATATAATTTGCCTCGCACCACGGAGGTTCGGCCGTGTGAATGGCCTTCCGATGATTTCTTGAGAGAAGCCAGGATTTATGATGATTTCTATTCATTGGCTGAGAATGCTGGCCTCACCGATTTCCTCCGCGACCAACGACATCAGTATCTCTTACTCACCAATACTTTTGTGCAAAACTTCTACTATTTTCCTAAGGAAACACCTCCTTCAGTAGAGTTTCATTTATATGATGTTGTTAAGAAGATGCCACTAGTTGAATTTTGCAAGGTTTGCAAAATACCCTTCGAGGGTACCTTAGATGAACCACATTGTAAAGATGTGGATAGGTTTATTGACACTATTACTGTAGGGGAAACTAGGAAGGTTTCCGATGCAAGAATCACTAGCATACATTTTTCCTGTTTTACGCTACTTTGCCATATTTTCTAGTCGTTGCTTAATTGGTCGCGGAAACTGTGGAAACCTTAGTGTTCCTGATATTATCATCTTGTTCCATGGTTTATTCCGCGATAACACTATTAGTATGGGCGGAATTATTGCTAAACGGTTAAGTTTGAACCGTACAAAGGGCCCCATCTTTGGAGGTATTTATGCTTCACGCCTTGCTGCACATTATAACATACCTATTAGGCACTATGAGAAAGAAGAAAAATTGCTACCGAATGCTTATTTAGATTACAAGAGTATGGTAGCTCATGATTTCATTGTTAAGAATAGGGAAGGGGAGCTTAAATACAAATTGTTCTTTGATAAACATCACCCTGAGACTATTACCTTGCCTGCTCCCTCCTTGTTTAATTTATCTATAGGTCCGTATCTCATTTCGTGGGCGGCCATTCACGCCTACCGGAACCCTACACCAGCCCCTGAGCCCGAACCACAATTTGAGCCTCCACGACAGTCTGATTACTTTTGGGATCCGGAGATGACTGCCATCCAGTGGCAATCAGAGTATTCTTCATCTCAGTACGACCCCAACAACAACTATGGATATCCGCCAGGCCATCCGTGGCAATAAACCAACTTAGGCCAAAAGCCTAAGCTTGGGGGAGTACGTATTTCTCACTAACACTACATTCATGCTCACACACTCATTGCTGGATGTCGGTGCTCATACTTTTTCACTGTAATATCCATGCTAGTTTATTTTCTTTTTCTTGCTTTCTTCTTGTGTGTTGTTAAACCTTAAGAAAAACAAAAAAATAGTAATAGCTTTTAGTTAGTTTACTTTTCTTGCTATAGTAGTAATAATTAAAAAGAAAACCCAAAAATATTTCTTCTTCTTCTTTTGCTTGTTGGGAGTTTTCCCGTGTAAAATTTTATTTCTTTTCTTTTCTTTGGGGGTCGTTAGGAGAAGACCATGATTAAATTGTTGAAGTGGCTCTTATATGCATTATTGTTGATTTAACCAAGAGCCCATATTGCCTTGTCTTCTCCTGTTTATTGAATGCTCGCAGATTCCAGCTTAGTCCAATGCACGTGCACTCTTATTATTATTCACATTGTTCAGTGAAAGGCAATTATGACGATATATGATGGACTGACTGAGATGAGAGAAGCCGGTATGAACTCGACCTCTCTTGTTCTTGTAAATATGATTAGTTCATCGTTCCTGATTCAGCCTATTATGAATAAACATGTTTGCAATGACAATTAGAGATCATAGTTGCTTATGCCATGCTTGGTTAGCTATGAGTTATAATGGTTTACCTTGTGTGCCAACATGCTATTAAAATGGTTGTGATGTGGTATAGTGGAGTGGTATCCTCCTTTGAATGATTTAAGTGACTCGACTTGGCACATGTTCACACATGTAGTTGAAACAAATCAACATAGCCTTCACGATATTTATGTTCATGATGGATTATATCCTACTCATGCTTGCACTCAATGTTTATTAATTTTAATGCGTGTTCATGACTGTTGTCGCTCTCTAGTTGGTCGCTTCCCAGTCTTTTGCTAGCCTTCACTTGTACTAAGCGGGAATACTGCTTGTGCATCCAATCCCATAAACCCCAAAGTTATTCCATATGAGTCCACTATACCTTCCTATATGCAGTATCTACCTGCCGTTCCAAGTAAATTTGTATGTGCCGAACTCTAAACCTTCAAATAAACATTATGTTTTGTATGCTCGAATAGCTCATGTATCAACTAGGGCTGTCTGTATCTTCCATGCTAGGCGGGTTATTCTCAAGAGGAGTAGACTCCGCTCCTCATTCATGAGAAAATGGCTGGTCACCGGGATGCCCAGTCCGATGCTTTATGCAAACTAAACCAAAATAATTGCAAACAAAACTCCCCTGGGACTGTTGCTAGTTGGAGGCACTCGTTGTTTCGAGCAAGCCATGGATTGATGCTTGTTGGTGGAGGGGGAGTATAAACTTTACCATTCTGTTTGGGAACCGCCTATAATGTGTGTAGCATGGAAGATATCGCCATCTCTTGGTTGTTATGTTGACAATGAAAGTATGCCGCTCAAAATATTATTTATCTCTGCTTTAAAATCGAGCTCTGGCACCTCTACAAATCCCTGCTTCCCTCTGCGAAGGGCCTATCTATTTACTTTTATGTTGAGTCATCACCCTCTTATTAAAAGCACTAGCTCGAGAGCACTGCTGTCATTTGCATCCATTACTATTAATTTATATTGGGTATGACTGGATCTCTTTTACCATGAATTACAATGTCTAGTCAGCCCTTGATCTTTAAAGGTGCTCTGCATTTATGTTTCGCGGTCTCAGAAAGGGCTAGCGAGATACCATCTTGTTATATCATATTATGATTGTTTTGAGAAAGTGTTGTCATCCGAGATTTATTATTATCGCTCGCTAGTTGATTATGCCATTGATATGAGTAAACATGAGACCTGAGAGTTCTTGCAAATGTGGTTAGTCATAATCGTTGCTGAAAACTTGAATGCTGACTTTACATATTTACAACAACAAGAGCAAACAGAGTTTGTAAAAGTTTTTCTTTATCACTTTCAGTTTATCAACTGAATTGCTTGAGGACAAGCAAAGGTTTAAGCTTGGGGGAGTTGATACGTCTCCGTCGTATCTACTTTTCCATACACTTTTGCCCTTGTTTTGTACTCTAACTTGCATGATTTAAATGGAACTAACCCGGACTGACGCTGTTTTCAGCAGACTTTCCATGGTGTTATTTATGTGCAGAAACAAAAGTTCTCGGAATGACCCGAAACTCCATGGAACATATATTTGGAAAATAAGAAAAATACCGGAAGAAAAATCCACATCAGGGGGCCCACACCCTGTCCACGACGGTCGAGGGCGCGCCCCCTACCTCATGGCCCCCCTGACGCTCCACCGACCTCAACTCCAACTTCATATATTCACTTTCGGGGAGAGAAAAAATCTGAGAGAAGGATTCATCGCGTTTCACGATACGGAGCCGCCGCCAAGCCCTAAAACCTCTCAGGAGGGCTGATCTGGAGTCCGTTCGGGGCTCCAGAGAGGGGAATCCGTCGCCATAGTCATCATCAACCATCCTCCACCACCAATTTCATGATGCTCACCGCCGTGCATGAGTAATTCCATCGTAGGCTTGCTGGACGGTGATGGGTTGGATGAGATTTATCGTGTAATCGAGTTAGTTTTGTTGGGTTTGATCCCTAGTATCCACTATGTTCTGAGATTGATGTTGCTATGACTTTGCTATGCTTAATGCTTGTCACTAGGGCCCGAGTGCCATGATTTCAGATCTGAACCTATTATGTTTTCATGAATATATGTGAGTTCTTGATCCTATCTTGCAAGTCTATAGTCACCTACTATGTGTTATGATCCGGCAACCCCGAAGTGACAATAATCGGGACCACTCCCGGTGATGACCATAGTTTGAGGAGTTCATGTATTCACTATGTGTTAATGCTTTGGTCCGGTACTCTATTAAAAGGAGGCCTTAATATCCCTTAGTTTCCATTAGGACCCCGCTACCACGGGAGGGTAGGACAAAAGATGCCATGCAAGTTCTTTTCCATAAGCACGTATGACTATATTCGGAATACATGCCTATATTACATTGATGAATTGGAGCTAGTTCTGTGTCACCCTAGGTTATGACTGTTACATGATGAACCGCATCCGGCATAATTTTCCATCACCGATCCAATGCCTACAAGCTTTTCATATATTGTTCTTCGCTTATTTACTTTTCCGTTGCTACTGTTACAATCACTACAAAACACCAAAAATATTACTTTTGCTACTATTACCTTTGTTACCGTTACCACTACTATCATATTACTTTGCTACTAAATACTTTGCTGCAGATACTAAGTTATCCAGGTGTGGTTGAATTGACAACTCAACTACTAATACTTGAGAATACTCTTTGGCTTCCCTTGTGTCGAATCAATAAATTTGGGTTGAATACTCTACCCTCGAAAACTGTTGCGATCCCCTATACTTGTGGGTTATCAGTACTGTAGAGGCTAGAAAATTGTGGAAGGTTGAGAGTGCATATAATCCATGGACTCACATTAGTCATAAAGAACTCATATACTTATTGCAAAAGTTTATTAGCCCTCGAAGCAAAGTACTACTACGCATGCCCCTAGAGGGATAGATTGGTAGGAAAAGACCATCGCTCGTCCCCGACCGCCACTCATAAGGAAAGCAATAAAAGAACACCTATGTGTCAAAATTGTTACACAACTTTTACCATACGTGCATGCTATGGGACTTGCCAACTTTAACACAAGTATTTCTCAATTTCACAATTACTCAACTAGCACACTCTAATATTACCACCTTTATATCTCAAAACACTTATCAAGTATCTAACTTCTCATGATATTCAATGAACTCAATATGGAAGATTAATTTCACAATTAAAGCAAATTACCATGCTGTTTAAGACTTTCAAAATAATATAAGTGAAGCATGAGAGATCAATAATTTCTATAAAATATAACCACCGCCGTGCTCTAAAAGATATAAGTGAAGCACTAGAGCAAAAACTATATAGCTCAAAAGATATAAGTGAAGCACATAGAGTATTCTAACAAATTCCGAATCATGTGTGTCTTTATCAAAAGGTGTGTACAGCAAGGATGATTGTGGCAAACTAACAAACAAAGACTCAAATCATACAAGACGCTCCAAGCAAAACACATATCATGTGGTGAATAAAAATATAGCTCCAAGTAAATTTACCGATAGATGAGGACGAAAGAGGGGATGCCTTCCGGGGCATCCCCAAGCTTTGGCTTTTTGGTGTCCTTGGATTTACCTTGGGGTGCCTTGGGCATCCCCAAGATTAGCTCTTGCCACTCCTTGTTCCATAATCCATCAAATCTTTACCCAAAACTTGAAAACTTCACAACACAAAACTTAACAGAAAATCTCGTGAGCTCCGTTAGCGCAATAAAAAACAAAATACCACTTCAAGGTACTATATTGAACTCATTATTTATTTATATTGGTGTTAAACCTACTTTATTACAACTTCTAAGGTTTATAAGCTCTTTTGCTAGCCATAGATTCATCAAAATAAGCAAACAAGACACTAAAAACAGAATCTGTCAAAAACAGAACAGTGTGTAGTAATCTGTAACTAACACAAACTTCTGGAACTCTAAAAATTCTGCCAAAATAGGACGACCTAAATAATTTGTTTATTGGTCTGCTGCAATTGGAATCAGTATTATACCACGTTCTGGTAATTTTTAACAATTGTTTTCGTGAACAGAAAGTTTCTGGAATTTTCAGCAAGATAAAATAACTATCATCCAAGAAGATCCTATAGGTTTAACTTGGCACAAACACTAATTGAAACACAAAAAATAATCTAACCAGAGGCTAGATCAAAGATTTATTCCTAAATAGAACCAAACAACAAACAACTAAAAATAAAATTGGGTTGCCTCCCAACAAGCGCTATCGTTTAACGCCCCTAGCTAGGCATAAAAACAAGGATAGATCTAGGTATTGCCATCTTTGGTATTTATCTTTTTAATGGAGTTATGCTCAAATCCGGGAGGTTCCTTACGTTTCCCTTCATACTCAGAGATTCTTAGATCTAGAGCATCCAACCGTTTATTGCAAAGGGTGATCAAAGTATTCATACGATTGAGGTTTCCTCCAACATTTTTAAGGTGTTCAAGAGATTTTTGCAATTCGCCTAATTTTTCTAAAATTTGGGTTCCCTCATGGGTAAGAGTTAATCCCTTCGGTGGGGGAAGTACTCCTACTATCCCCTCTATAATTTCATAAGCAAAACTAGGATCCGTTTCAATAAAATTCCCTTTGGCAGCAAAATCAAGGAGTTGTCTATGGGATAAGGTTAGCCCAACATAAAAATTACGAAGTAAAACCTTGAAATCTCCCTCTATAGTGCAACCATGATAGGATTCTATCAATCTATACCAAGCATCTTTTAAATTCTCTCCTTGTTTTTGTTTGAAGTGAAGAACTTCAAACTCGAGAGACAAAGGAGTAGATAAAGGACTAGCCATAACGACGAAGTAAGAGAAAAAGAGGCAAACGGAAAAGAGAGGGCGAATAAAACGGCAAGGGTGAAGTGGGGGAGAGGAAAACGAGAGGCAAATGGCAAATAATGTAATGTGAGGGATAAGAGTTTGTGATGGGTACTTGGTATGTCTTGACTTGACTTGGCGCACACCTCCCCGGCAACGGCGTCAGAAATCCTTCTTGCTACCTCTTGAGCACTCCGTTGGTTTTCCCTTGAAGAGGAATGCGTGATGCAGTAAAGTAGCATAAGTATTTCCCTCAGTTTTTGAGAACCAAGGTATCAATCCAGTAGGAGGTCACGCTCAAGTCCCTTGCACCTACACAAACAAATAAGAACCTCGCAACCAACGCGATAAAGGGGCTGTCAATCCCTTCACGGTCACTTACGAGAGTGAGATCTGATAGAGATGATAATATAATATTTTTGGTATTTTTATGATAAAGAGTAAAAGTAAAGAAAGCAAGGTAAACAGTAATGGAAATAACGGGAGATTAATATGATGGAAAATAGACCCGGCGGCCATAGGTTTCACTAGTGGCTTCTCTCAAGAGCATAAGTATTACGGTGGGTGAACGAATTACTGTCGAGCAATTGATAGAACTGAGCACAGTTATGAGAATATCTAGGTATGATCATGTATATAGGCATCACGTCCGTGATAAGTAGACCGACTCCTGCCTACATCTACTACTATTACTCCACACATCGACCGCTATCCAGTATGCATCTAGAGTATTAAGTTCATAAGAACGGAGTAACACTTTAAGCAAGATGACATGATGTAGAGGGATAAACTCATGCAATATGATATAAACCCCATCTTGTTATCCTCGATGGCAACAATACTAAAGGAAATATGCCCTAGAGGCAATAATAGAGTTATTATTTATTTCCTTATATCATGATAAATGATTATTATTCATGCTAGAATTGTATTAACCGGAAACAGGATTCATGTGTGAATACATAGACAAACAGAGTGTCACTAGTATGCCTCTACTTGACTAGCTCGTTGATCAAAGATGGTTATGTTTCCTAGCCATAGACATGAGTTGTCATTTGATTAATGGGATCACATCATTAGGAGAATGATGTGATTGACTTGACCCATTTCGTTAGCTTAGCACTTGATCGTTTAGTATGTTGCTATTGCTTTCTTCATGACTTATATATGTTCCTATGACTACGAGATTATGCAACTCCCGTTTACCGGAGGAACACTTTGTGTGCTACCAAACATCACAACGTAACTAGGTGATTATAAAGGTGCTCTATGGGTATCTCTGAAGGTACTTGTTGAGTTGGCGTATTTCGAGATTAGGATTTGTCACTCCGATTGTCGAAGAGGTATCTCTGGGCCCACTCGGTAATACACATCACTATAAGCCTTGCAAGCATTGTAACTAACAAGTTAGTTGCGGGATGATGTATTACGGAACGAGTAAAGAGACTTGCCGGTAACGAGATTGAACTAGGTATTGAGATACCGACAATCGAATCTTGGGCAAGTAACATACCGATGACAAAGGGAACAACGTATGTTGTTATGCGGTTTGACCGATAAAGATCTTCATAGAATATGTAGGAGCCAATATGAGCATCCAGGTTCCGCTATTGGTTATTGACCGGAGACGTGTCTCGGTCATGACTACATAGTTCTCGAACCCGTAGGGTCCGCACGCTTAACGTTCGGTGACGATTGGTAATATGAGTTTATGTGTTTTGATGTACCTAAGGTAGTTCGGAGTCCCGGATGAGATCGGGGACATGACGAGGAGTCTCCAAATGGTCGAGACGTAAAGATCGATATATTGGACGACTATATTCGGACATCGGAAAGGTTCCGAGTGATTCGGGTATCTTTCGGAGTACCGGAGAGTTACGGCAATTCGCCGGGGAGTATATGGGCCTTACTGGGCTTTAGGGGAAAGAGAGAGGGGAGGCTGCACGCCCCCCAAGGCTTAGTCCAAATTGGACTAGGGGGAGGGGCGGCGCCCCCTCCTTCCCTCTCTTCTCTTTTCCCTTTCCTTCTCTCGTACTCCTACTACTTGGAAGGGCTCCTAGTTCTACTTGGAAAGGGGGAATCCTACTCCCGGCGGGAGTAGGACTCCCCTAGGGCGCGCCATAGAGAGGGCCAGCCCTCCCCCTCCTCCACTCCTTTATATACGGGGGAGGGGGGCACCCCATGGACACAACAATTGATCGTTGATCTCTTAGCCGTGTGCGGTGCCCCCTCCACCATAATCCACCTCGGTCATATCGTAGCGGTGCTTAAGCGAAGCCCTGCCTCGGTAGCATCATCATCACCGTCGTCACGCCGTCGTGCTGACGGAACTCTCTCTCGAAGCTCTGCTGGAGCAGAGTTCGTGGGACGTCATCGAGCTGAACGTGTGCTAAACTCGAAGGTGCCGTGCGTTCGGTACTTGGATCGGTCGGATCATGAAGACGTACGACTACATCAACTGCGTTGTCATAACGCTTCCGCTTTCGGTCTACGAGGGTACATGGACAACACTCTCCCCTCTCATTGCTATGCATCACCATGATCTTGTGTGTGCATAGGATTTTTTTTGAAATTACTACGTTCCCCAACAGTGGCATTCGAGCCAGGTTTGATGCGTAGATGTTATATGCATGAGTAGAACACAAGTGAGTTGTGGGCGATACAAGTCATACTGCTTACCAGCATGTCATACTTTGGTTCGGTGGTATTGTTGGATGAAGCGTCCCAGACAGACATTACGCGTACGCTTACGCGAGACTGGTTCTACCGACGTGCTTTGCACACAGGTGGCTGGCGGGTGTCAGTTTCTCCAACTTTAGTTGAACCGAGTGTGGCTACGCCCGGTCCTTGAGAAGGTTAAAACAACGCTAACTTGACGAACTATCGTTGTGGTTTTGATGCGTAGGTAAGAACGGTTTTTGCTCAGCCCGTAGCAGCCACGTAAAACTTGCAACAACAAAGTAGAGGACGTCTAACTTGTTTTTGCGGGGCATGTTGTGATGTGATATGGTCAAGACATGATGCTATATTTTATTGTATGAGATGATCATGTTTTGTAACCGAGTTATCGGCAACTGGCAGGAGCCATATGGTTGTCGCTTTATTGTATGCAATGCAATCACCCTGTAATTGCTTTATTTTATCACTAAGCGGTAGCGATAGTCGTAGAAGCAATAGTTGGCGAGACGACAACGATGCTACGATGGAGATCAAGGTGTCGCGCCGGTGATGATGGTGATCATGACGGTGCTTCGGAGATGGAGATCACAAGCACAAGATGATGATGGCCATATCATATCACTTATATTGATTGCATGTGATGTTTATCTTTTATGCATCTTATTTTGCTTAGATCGACGGTAGCATTATAAGATGATCTCTCACTAAATTTAAAGGTATAAATGTTCTCCCTGAGTATGCACTGTTGTGAAAGTTCTTCGTGCTCAGACACCACGTGATGATCGGGTGTGATAAGCTCTACGTTCAAATACAACGGGTGCAAGACAGTTTTGCACACGTGGAATACTCAGGTTAAACTTGACGAGCCTAGCATATGCAGATATGTCCTCGGAACACTAAGACCGAAAGGTCGAGCGTGAATCCTATAGAAGATATGATCAACATAGTGATGTTCACCATTGGAAACTACTCCATCTCACGTGATGATCGGACATGGTTTAGTTGAGATGGATCACGTGATCACTTAGATGATTAGAGGGATGTCTATCTAAGTGGGAGTTCTTTAATAATTTGATTAATTGAACTTTAATTTATCATGAACTTAGTCCTGACAGTATTTTGCAAATAATGTTGTAGATCAATAGCTCGCGTTGTTGCCTCCCTATGTTTTATATATGTTCCTAGAGAAAACTAAGTTGAAAGATGATAGTAGCAATGATGCGGACTGGGTCCGTGATCTGAGGTTTATCCTCATTGCTGCATAGAAGAATTATGTCCTTGATGCACCGCTAGGTGACAGACCTATTGCAGGAGCAGATGCAGACATTATGAACGTTTGGCTAGCTCAATATGATGACTACTTGATAGTTTAGTGCACCATGCTTAACGACTTAGAATCGGGACTTCAAAGACATTTTGAACGTCATGGACCATATGAGATGTTCCAGGAGTTGAAGTTAATATTTCAAACAAATACCCGAGTTGAGAGATATGAAGTCTCCAACAAGTTCTATAGCTAAAAGATGGAGCAGAATAGCTCAAGCAGTGAGCATGTGCTCAGATTGTCTGGGTACTACAATCGCTTGAATCAAGTGGGAGTTAATCTTCCAGATAAGATAGTGATTGACAGAATTCTCTAGTCACCTTCACCAAGTTAGTAGAACTTCGTGATGAACTATAGTATGCAAGGGATGATGAAAATGATTCCCGAGCTTTTCATGATGATGAAATCGATGAAGGTAGAAGTCAAGAAAGAGCATCAAGTGTTGATGATTAACAAGACCACTAGTTTCAAGAAAAGGGCAAAGGGAAAGAAAGGGAACTTCATGTAGAATGGCAAGCAAGTTGTCACTTCCGTGAAGAAGCCCAAAGCTAGACTAAAGCCTGAAACTGAGTGCTTCTACTGCAAAGGAAATGGTCACTGGAAGCGGAAATGCCCTGAATATTTGGTGGATAAGAAGGATGGCAAAGTGAACAAGGGTATATTTGATATACAGGTTATTGATGTGTACCTTACTAGTGTTTATAGTAGCCCCTGGGTATTTGATACTTGCTCGGTTGCTAAAAAATTAGTAACTCGAAACATGAGTTACAGAATAAACAGAGACTAGTTGAGGGTGAGGTGACGATGTGTGTTGGAAGTAGATCCAAGATTGATATGATCATCATCGCACACTCCCTATACTTTCGGGATTAGTGTTAATCCTAAATAAGTGTTATTTGGTGTTTGCGTTGAGCATGAATATGATTTGATCATGTTTATTGCAATACGGTTATTCATTTAAGTTAGAGAATAATTGTTGTTCTGTTTACATGAATAAAACCTTCTATGGTCATACACCCAATGAAAATGGTTTGTTGGATCTCGATCGTAGTAATACACATATTCATAATATTGAAGCCAAAAGATGCAAAGTTAATAATGATAGTGCAGCTTATTTGTGGCACTGCCGTTTAGGTCATATTGGTGTAAAGTGCATGAAGAAACTCCATGCTGATGGGATTTTGGAATCACTTGATTATGAATCATTTGATGCTTGCGAACCATGCCTTATGGGCAAAATGACTAAGACTCCGTTCTCCGGAACAATGGAGCGAGCAACTGACTTATTGGAAATAATACATATTGATGTATGCAATCCGATGAGTGTTGAGGCTCGCAGCGGGTATCGTTATTTTCTCACTTTCACAGATGATTTGAGCAGATATGGGTATATTTACTTAATGAAACATAAGTCTGAAACATTTGAAAAGTTCAAAGAATTTCAGAGTGAAGTGGAAAATCATCGTAACAAGAAAATAAAGTTTCTACGATCTGATCGTGGAGGAGAATATTTGAGTTACGAGTTTGGTCTTCATTTGAAACAATGCGGAATAGTTTCGCAACTCACGCCACCTGGAACACCACTGCGTAATGGTGTGTCCGAACATCGTAACCGTCTTTATTAGATATGGTGCGATCTATGATGTCTCTTACCGATCTACCACTATCGTTTTGGGGTTATGCATTAGAGACAATTGCATTCACGTTAAATAGGGCACCATCTAAATCCGTTGAGACGACACCATATGAACTGTGGTTTGGCAAGAAACCAAAGTTGTCATTTCTTAAAGTTTTGGGTTGCGATGCTTATGTGAAAAAGTTTCATGCTGATAAGCTCAAACCCAAATCAGAAAAATGTGTCTTCATAGGATACCCAAAAGAGACAGTTGGGTACACCTTCTATCACAGATCCGAAGACAAGACATTCGTTGCTTAGAATGGATCCTTTCTAGAGAAGGAGTTTCTCGCGAAAGAAGTGAGTGGGAGGAAAATAGAACTTGATGAGGTAACTGTACCTGCTCCCTTATTGGAAAGTAGTTCATCACAGAAATTTGTTCCTGTAACTCCTACACCAATAAGTGAGGAAGCTAATGATGATGATCATGTAACTTCAGATCAAGTTACTACCGAACCTCGTAGGTAAACCAGAGTGAGATCCGCACCAGAGTGGTACGGTAATCCTGTTCTGGAGGTCATGTTACTTGACCATGACAAACCTATGAACTATGAGGAAGCGATGATGAGCCCAGATTCCGCAAAATCGCTCGAGGCCATAAAATCTAAGATGGGATCCATGTATGAGAACAAAGTGTGGACTTTGGTTGACTTGCCCAATGATCGGCAAGCCATAGAAAATAAATGGATCTTCAAGAGGAAGACGGACGTTGATAGTAGTGTTACTATCTACAAAGCTAGACTTGTCGAAAAAGGTTTTTGACAAAGTTCAAGATGTTGATGTTGGAGAACGTAGCAGAAATTCAAAATTTTCTACGCATCACCAAGATCAATCTATGGAGTACTCTAGCAACGAGGGGAAGGAGAGTGGACCTACATACCCTTGTAGATCGCGATGCGGAAGCGTTGCAAGAACGCGGATGAGGGAGTCGTACTCGTAGCGATTCAGATCGCGGTTGATTCCGATCTAAGCACCGAAGAACGGTGCCTCCGCGTTCAACACACGTGCAGCCCGGTGACGTCTCCCACGCCTTGATCCAGCAAGGAGAGAGGGAGAGGTTGGGGAAGACTCCATCCAGCAGCAGCACGACGGCGTGGTGGTGGTGGAGGAGCGTGGCAATCCCGCAGGTCTTCGCCAAGCACCGCGGGAGAGGAGGAGGAGGGAGAGGGGTAGGGCTGCACCGAAAGAGAGACGTTCTCGTGTGTCTTGGGCAGCCCAAACCTCAACTATATATAGGGGGGAGGGGGCTGCGCCCCCCTTAGGGTTTCCCACCCCAAGAGGAGGCGGCCAGCCCTAGATCCCATCAAGGGGGGCGGCCAAGGGGAGGAGAGGGGGGGCGCCCCACTAGATGGGCCCTAAGGCCCATCTGGACCTAGGGTTTGCCCCCTCCCACTCTCCCATGCGCCTTGGGCCTTGGTGGGGGGGGCGCACCAGCCCACCTGGGGCTGGTCCCCTCCCACACTTGGCCCACGCAGCCTTCTGGGGCTGGTGGCCCCACTTGGTGGACCCCCGGGACCCTCCCGGTGGTCCCGGTACATTACCGATTTCACCCGAAACTTTTCCGGTGACCAAAACAGGACTTCCCATATATAAATCTTTACCTCCGGACCATTCCGGAACTCCTCGTGACGTCCGGGATCTCATCCGGGACTCCGAACAACATTCGGTAACCACGTACATACTTTCCCTATAACCCTAGCGTCATCGAACCTTAAGCGTGTAGACCCTACGGGTTCGGGAACCATGCAGACATGACCGAGACGTTCTCCGGTCAATAACCAACAGCGGGATCTGGATACCCATGTTGGCTCCCACATGTTCCACGATGATCTCATCGGATGAACCACGATGTCGGGGATTCAATCAATCCCGTATGCAATTCCCTTTGTCCATCGGTATGTTACTTGCCCGAGATTCGATCGTCGGTATCCCTATACCTTGTTCAATCTCGTTACCGGCAAGTCTCTTTACTCGTTCCGTAACTCACATCATCCCGTGATCAACTCCTTGGTCACATTGTGCACATTATGATGATGTCCTACCGAGTGGGCCCAGAGATACCTCTCCGTTTACACGGAGTGACAAATCCCAGTCTCGATTCGTGCCAACCCAACAGACACTTTCGGAGATACCTGTAGTGCACCTTTATAGCCACCCAGTTACGTTGTGACGTTTGGCACACCCAAAGCATTCCTACGGTATCCGGGAGTTGCACAATCTCATGGTCTAAGGAAGTGATACTTGACATTAGAAAAGCTCTGAGCAAACGAACTACACGATCTTGTGCTAGGCTTAGGATTGGGTCTTGTCCATCACATCATTCTCCTAATGATGTGATCCCGTTATCAACGACATCCAATGTCCATGGTCAGGAAACCGTAACCATCTATTGATCAACGAGCTAGTCAACTAGAGGCTTACTAGGGACATGGTGTTGTCTATGTATCCACACATGTATCTGAGTTTCCTATCAATACAATTCTAGCATGGATAATAAACGATTATCATGAACAAGGAAATATAATAATAACCTATTTATTATTGCCTCTAGGGCATATTTCCAACAGTCTCCCACTTGCACTAGAGTCAATAATCTAGTTCACATCACCATGTGATTAACACTGACAGGTCACATCACCATGTGACCAACACCCAAGAGTTTACTAGAGTCAACAATCTAGTTCACATCTCTATGTGATTAACACTCAATGAGTTCTGGTTTGATCATGTTATGCTTGTGAGAGAGGTTATTAGTCAACGGGTCTGAACCTTTCAGATCCGTGTGTGCTTTACGAATATCTATGTCATCTTGTGGATGCTACCACGCGCTATTTGGAGCCATTTCAAATAATTGCTCTACTATACGAATCCGGTTTACTACTCAGAGTCATCCGGATTAGTGTCAAAGTTCGCATCGACGTAACCCTTTACGACGAACTCCTTTTCACCTCCATAATCGAGAAAATTCCTTAGTCCACTAGATACTAAGGATAAGTTCGACCGCTGTCATGTGATCCATTCCCGGATCACTATTGTACCCCTTGACCAACTCATGGCAAGGCACACTTCATGTGCGGTACACAGCATAGCATACTGTAGAGCCTACGTCTAAAGCATAGGGGACGACCTTCGTCCTTTCTCTCTCTTCTGCTGTGGTCAGGTCTTGAGTCTTACTCAATACTCACACCTTGTAACACAGCCAAGAACTCCTTCTTTGCTGATCTATTTTGAACTCTTTCAAAATCATGTCAAGGTGTGCGTTCTTTGAAAGTATCATCGGGCGTCTTGATCTATCTCTATAGATCTTGATGCCCAATATGTAAGCAGCTTTATCCAGGTCTTCCTTTGAAAAACTCCTTTCAAACAACCCTTTATGCTTTCCAGAAATTTTACATCATTTCGGATCAACAATATGTCATTCACATATACTTATCAGAAATGTTGTAGCGCTCCCACTCACTTTATTGTAAATACAAGTTTCTAACAAACTTTGTATAAACCCAAAAACTTTGATCACTCCATCAAAGCGTATATTCTGACTCCGAGATGCTTGCTCTAATCCATGGAAGGATCGCTGGAGCTAGCATACCTTTTAGCATCCTTAGGATCGACAAAACCTTTCTGATTGTATCACATACAACCTTTCCTTACGAAAACTGGTAAGGAAACTTGTTTTGACATCCATCTGCCAGATTTCACAAATGCAGCTAATGCTAACATGATTCCGACGGACTTAAGCACCGCTACGGATGAGAAAATCTCATCGTAGTCAACTCCTTGAACTTGTGGAAATACTCTTTGCCACAAGTCGAGCTTCATAGACGGTAACATTACCGTCCATGTCCGTCTTCTTCTTAAAGATCCATTTACCTCAACAGCCTTACGACCATCAAGTAGTACTCTCAAAGTCTATACTTGTTTTCATACATGGATCCTCTCGGATTTTATGGCTTCTAACCATTTGTCGGAATATGGGCCCACCATCGCTTCTCCATAGCTCGTAGGTTCAGTATTGTCCAACAACATGATATCTCAGACAGGATCACGTACCACTCTGAAGTAGCACGCATCCTCGTCGTCCTACGAGGTTTGGTAGTGACTTGATCCGAAGTTTCATGATCACTATCATAAGCTTCCACTTCAATTGGTGTAGGTGCCACAGGAACAACTTCCTGTGCCCTGCTACACACTAGTTGAAGTGACGGTTCAATAACCTTATCAAGTCTCCACCATCCTCCCACTCAATTCTTTCGAGAGAAACTTTTCCTCGAGAAAGGACTCGTTTCTAGAAGCAATTACTTTTGCTTCCAGATCTGAAATAGGAGGTATACCCAACTGTTTTGGGTATTCTATGAAGATGCATTTATCCGCTTTGGGTTCGAGCTTATCAGCCTGAAACTTTTTCACATAAGCATCGCAGCCCCAAACTTTTAAGAAACGACAACTTAGGTTTCTCTAAACGGTGTCGTCTCAACGGAATTGCGTGGTGCCCCTTTTAAAGTGAATGCGGTTGTCTCTAATGCCTAACCCATAAACGATAGTGGTAATTCGATAAGAGACATCATGGTATGCACCATATCCAATAGGGTGCAGTTATGATGTTCGGACACACCATCACACTATGGTGTTCCAGGCGGTATTAATTGTGAAACACTTTCCACAATGTCTTAATTGTGTGCCAAACTCGTAACTCAGATACTCATCTCTATGATCATATCACAGACATTTTATCCTCTTGTCACGACGATCTTCAACTTCACTCTGAAATTACTTGAACCTTTCAATAATTCAGACTTGTGTTTCATCAAGTAAATACACTCAGCATCTACTCAAATCATCTGTGAAGTAAGAACATAACGATATCCACTGCATGCCTCAGCACTCATTGGACTGCATACATCAAAATGTATTACTTCCAATAAGTTGCTCTCTTGTTCCATCTTACTGAAAACGAGGCCTTTCAGTCATCTTGCCCATGTGGTATGATTTGCATGTCTCAAGTGATTCAAAATCAAGTGAGTCCAAACGATCCATCTGCATGGAGTTTCTTCATGCATATATACCAATAGACATGGTTCGCATGTCTCAATCTTTTCAAAAACGAGTGAGTCCAAAGATCCATCTACATGGAGCTTCTTCATGCGTTCTATACCAATATGACTCAAATGGCAGTGCCACAAGTATGTGGTACTATCATTACTATTTTATATCTTTTGGCACGAACATGTGTATCACTACGATCGAGATTCATTTTAGGTGCAAGACCATTGAAGGTATTATTCAAATAAACAGAGTAACCATTATTCTCCTTAAATGAATAACCGTATTGCGATAAACATAATCCAATCATGCTCAACGCAAACACCAAATCTCGATGGTAGAGGGAGCATGCGATGCTTGATCACATCAACCTTGGAAACACTTCCAACACATATCGTCATCTCACCTTTAGCTAGTCTCCATTTATTCCGCAGCTTTTATTTCGAGTTACTAACACTTAGCAACCGAACCGGTATCTAATACCCTGGTGCTGCTAGGAGTACTAGTAAAGTACACATTCATATAATGTATATCCAATATACTTCTGTCGACCTTGCCTGCCTTCTCATCTACCAAGTATCTAGGGTAGTACTGCTTCAGTGACCGTTCCCCTCATTACAGAAGCACTTAGTCTCGGGTTTGGGTTCAACCTTGGGATTCTTCACTAGAGCAGCAAACGATTTGCTGTTTCATGAAGTATCCCTTTTGCCCTTGCCCTTCTAGAAACTAGTGGTTTTACTAACCATCAACAATTGATGCTCCTTCTTGATTTCTACTTTCGCGGTGTCAAACATCGCGAATAGCTCAAGGATCATCATAACTATCCCTGATATGTTATAGTTCATCACGAAGCTCTACTAGCTTGGTGGCAGTGACTATGGAGAACCATCACTATCTCATCTGGGAGATTAACTCCCACTCGATTCAAGCGATTGTGGTACTCAGACAATCTGAGCACATGCTCAACGATTGAGCTTTTCTCCCTTAGTTTGCAGGCTTAAGAAACTTGTCAGAGGTCTCATACCTCTTGACGTGGGCACTAGTCTGAAATCCCAATTTCAGTCTTCGGAACATCTCATATGTTCTGCGACGTTTCAAAAACGTCTTTGGTGCCACAATTCTAAACCGTTAGCATTACGCACTGAACTATCACGTAGTCATCAAAACGTGTATGTCAGATGTTTCGCAACATCTACAGACGACGCTGAGGTTCAGCACACCGAGCGGTGCATTAAGGACATAAGCCTTCTGTGCAGCAATGAGGACAATCCTCAGTTTACGGACCCAGTCCGCATAATTGCTACTACCAACTTTCAACTAAATTTTCTCTAGGAACATATCTTAAACAGTAGAACTAAAGCGTATGACATAATTTGCAAAGACCTTTTGACTATGTTCATGATAATGAAGTTCATCTGATTATTGAACTCCCACTCAGATAGACATCCCTCTAGTCATCTAAGTGATACATGATCCGAGTCAAACTAGGCCGTGTCCGATCATCACGTGAGACGGACTAGTCATCATCGGTGAACATCTCCATGTTGATCGTATCTGCTATACGACTCATGTTCGACCTTTCGGTCTCTTGTGTTCCGAGGCCATGTCTGTACATGCTAGGCTCGTCAAGTCAACCTAAGTGTTTTGCATGTGTTCCGAGGCCATGTCTGTACATGCTAGGCTCGTCAACACCCGTTGTATTCGAACGTTAGAATCTATCACACCCGATCATCACGTGGTGCTTCGAAACAACGAACCTTCGCAACGGTGCACAGTTAGGGGGAACACGTCTCTTGAAATTTTAGTGAGGGATCATCTTACTTACTACCGTCGTTCTAAGCAAATAAGATGCATAACATGATAAACATCACATGCAATCAAATAGTGACATGATATGGCCAATATCATTTTGCTCCTTTGATCTCCATCTTCGGGGCACCATGATCATCTTTGTCACCGGCATGACACCATGATCTCCATCATCATGATCTCCATCATTGTGTCTTCATGAAGTTGTCACGCCAACGATTACTTCTACTTCTATGGCTAACGCGCTTAGCAATAAAGTAAAGTAATTTACATGGCGTTATTCAATGACACGCAGGTCATACAAAAAATAAAGACAACTCCTATGGCTCCTGCCGGTTGTCATACTCATCGACATGCAAGTCGTGATTCCTATTACAAGAATATGATCAATCTCATACATCACATATATCATTCATCACATCTTCTGGCCATATCACATCACATAGCACATGCTGCAAAAACAAGTTAGACGTCCTCTAATTGTTGTTGCAAGTTTTTACGTGGCTTGTATAGGTTTCTAGCAAGAACGTTTCTTACCTACGTAAACCACAACGTGATATGCCAATTTCTATTTACCCTTCATAAGGACCCTTTTCATCGAATCCGTTCCGACTAAAGTGGGAGAGACAGACACCCGCTAGCCACCTTATGCAACTAGTGCATGTCAGTCGGTGGAACCTGTCTCACGTAAGCGTACGTGTAAGGTCGGTCCGGGCCGCTTCATCCCACAATGCCGCCGAAACAAGATAAGACTAGTAGCGGCAAGAAGAATTGGCAACATCGACGCCCACAACTACTTTGTGTTCTACTCGTGCATAGAAACTACGCATAGACCTAGCTCATGATGCCACTGTTGGGGAACGTAGCAGAAATTCAAAATTTTCTACGCATCACCAAGATCAATCTATGGAGTAATCTAGCAACGAGGGGAAGGGGAGTGCATCTACATACCCTTGTAGATCGCGATGCGGAAGCGTTGCAAGAACGCGGATGAGGGAGTCGTACTCGTAGCGATTCAGATCGCGGTTGATTCCGATCTAAGCACCGAAGAACGGTGCCTCCGCGTTCAACACACGTGCAGCCCGGTGACGTCTCCCACGCCTTGATCCAGCAAGGAGAGAGGGAGAGGTTGGGGAAGACTCCATCCAGCAGCAGCACGACGGCGTGGTGGTGGTGGAGGAGCGTGGCAATCCCGCAGGGCTTCGCCAAGCACCGCGGGAGAGGAGGAGGAGGGAGAGGGGTAGGGCTGCGCCGAAAGAGAGACGTTCTCGTGTGTCTTGGGCAGCCCAAACCTCAACTATATATAGGGGGGAGGGGGCTGCGCCCCCCTTAGGGTTTCCACCCCCAAGAGGAGGCGGCCAGCCCTAGATCCCATCAAGGGGGGCGGCCAAGGGGAGGAGAGGGGGGGCGCCCCACTAGATGGGCCCTAAGGCCCATCTGGACCTAGGGTTTGCCCCCTCCCACTCTCCCATGCGCCTTGGGCCTTGGTGGGGGGGCGCACCAGCCCACCTGGGGCTGGTCCCCTCCCACACTTGGCCCACGCAGCCTTCTGGGGCTGGTGGCCCCACTTGGTGGACCCCCGGGACCCTCCCGGTGGTCCCGGTACATTACCGATTTCACCCGAAACTTTTCCGGTGACCAAAACAGGACTTCCCATATATAAATCTTTACCTCCGGACCATTCCGGAACTCCTCGTGACGTCCGGGATCTCATCCGGGACTCCGAACAACATTCGGTAACCACGTACATACTTTCCCTATAACCCTAGCGTCATCGAACCTTAAGCGTGTAGACCCTACGGGTTCGGGAACCATGCAGACATGACCGAGACGTTCTCCGGTCAATAACCAACAGCGGGATCTGGATACCCATGTTGGCTCCCACATGTTCCACGATGATCTCATCGGATGAACCACGATGTCGGGGATTCAATCAATCCCGTATGCAATTCCCTTTGTCCATCGGTATGTTACTTGCCCGAGATTCGATCGTCGGTATCCCTATACCTTGTTCAATCTCGTTACCGGCAAGTCTCTTTACTCGTTCCGTAACTCACATCATCCCGTGATCAACTCCTTGGTCACATTGTGCACATTATGATGATGTCCTACCGAGTGGGCCCAGAGATACCTCTCCGTTTACACGGAGTGACAAATCCCAGTCTCGATTCGTGCCAACCCAACAGACACTTTCGGAGATACCTGTAGTGCACCTTTATAGCCACCCAGTTACGTTGTGACGTTTGGTACACCCAAAGCATTCCTACGGTATCCGGGAGTTGCACAATCTCATGGTCTAAGGAAATGATACTTGACATTAGAAAAGCTCTGAGCAAACGAACTACACGATCTTGTGCTAGGCTTAGGATTGGGTCTTGTCCATCACATCATTCTCCTAATGATGTGATCCCGTTATCAACGACATCCAATGTCCATGGTCAGGAAACCGTAACCATCTATTGATCAACGAGCTAGTCAACTAGAGGCTTACTAGGGACATGGTGTTGTCTATGTATCCACACATGTATCTGAGTTTCCTATCAATACAATTCTAGCATGGATAGTAAACGATTATCATGAACAAGGAAATATAATAATAACCTATTTATTATTGCCTCTAGGGCATATTTCCAACAGTTGACTACAATGATATTTTCTCACTCGTAGCGATGCTTAAGTATATTCGAATCATGTTAGCAAATTACCATATTTTATGAAATCGGCAAGCCAGAAGGTTTTGTCGATCCTAAAGGTGCTAACAAAATGTGCAAGTTCCAGCGATCCATCTATGGACTGGTGCAAGCATCTCGGAGTTGGAATATACACTTTGATGAGTTGATCAAAGCATATAATTTTATACAGCCTTGCGGTGAAGCCTATATTTACAAGAAAGTGAGTGGGAGCACTACAAAATTTCTGATAAATATATGTGTATGACATATTGTTGATTGAAAATAATGTAGAATTTTCTGGAAAGCATAAAGGAGTATTTGAAAGGAGTTTTTCAAAGAAAGACTTCGGTGAAGCTGCTTACATATTGAGCATCAAGATATATAGAGATAGATCAAGACGCTTGATAAGTTTTTTAATTGAGTACATACCTTGACAAGATTTTGAAGTGGTTCAAAATGCAACAGTCAAAGAAAGAGTTCTTGCCTGTGTTACAAGGTGTGAAATTGAGTAAGACTCAAAGCCCGACCACGGAAGAAAATAGAGAGAATGAAAGTCATTCCCTATGCCTCAGCCATAGGTTCTATAAAGTATGCCATACTGTGTACCAGACCTATTGTATACCCTACACTGAGTTTGGCAAGGGGGTACAATATTGATCTAGGAGTAGATCACTGGACAGTGGTCAAAATTATCCTTAGTGGAATAAGGATATGTTTCTCGATTATGGAGGTGACAAAAGGTTCGTCGTAAAGGGTTACGTCGATGCAAATTTTGACACTGATCCAGATGACTCTAAGTCTCAATCTGGATGCATATTGAAAGTGGGAGCAATTAGCTAGAGTAGGTCCGTGCAGAGCATTGTTGACATAGAAATTTGCAAAATACATACAGATCTCAATGTGGCAGACCCGTTGACTAAACTTCTCTCACAAGCAAAACATGATCACATCTTAGTACTCTTTGAGTGTTAATCACATAGAGATGTGAACTAGATTATTGACTCTAATAAACCCTTTGGGTGTTGGTCACATGACGATGTGCACTATGGGTATTAATCACATGGTGATGTGAACTATTGGTGTTAAATCACATGGCGATGTGAACTAGATTATTGACTCTAGTGCAAGTGGGAGACTGAAGGAAATATGCCCTAGAGGCAATAATGAAGTTATTATTTATTTCCTTATATCATGATAAATGTTTATTATTCATGCTAGAATTGTATTAACCGGAAACATGATACATGTGTGAATACATAGACAAACAGAGCGTCACTAGTATGCCTCTACTTGACTAGCTCGTTGATCAAAGATGGTTATGTTTCCTAGCCATAGACATGAGTTGTCATTTGATTAACGGGATCACATCATTAGGAGAATGATGTGATTGACTTGACCCATTCCGTTAGCTTAGCACTTGATCGTTTAGTATGTTGCTATTGCTTTCTTCATGACTTATATATGTTCCTATGGCTATGAGATTATGCAACTCCCGTTTACCGGAGTAACACTTTGTGTGCTACCAAACGTCACAACGTAACTGGGTGATTATAAAGGTGCTCTACAGCTGTCTCCGAAGGTACTTTTTGAGTTGGCGTATTTCGAGATTAGGATTTGTCACTTCGGTTGTCGGAGAGGTATCTCTGGGCCCACTCGATAATACACATCACTATAAGCCTTGCAAGCATTGTAACTAACGAGGTAGTTGCGGGATGATGTATTGCTTAACGTTCGGTGACGATCGGTAATACGAGTTTATGTGTTTTGATGTACTGAAGGTAGTTCGGAGTCCCGGATGAGATCGGGGACATGACGAGGAGTCTCGAAATTGTCGGGACGTAAAGATCGATATATTGGACGACTATATTCAGACATCGGTAAGGTTCCGAGTGATTCGGGTATTTCTCGGAGTACCGGAGAGTTACGGGAATTCGCCGGGGAGTATATGGGCCTTATTGTGCTTTAGGGGAAATAGAGAGGGGAGGCTGCGCGCCCCCCAAGGCTTAGTCTGAATTGGACTAGGGGGAGGGGCGGCGCCCCCTCCTTCCTTCTCTTCTCTTTTCCCTTTCCTTCTCTCCTACTCCTACTACTTGGAAGGGCTCCTAGTTCTACTAGGAAAGGGGGAATCCTCCCGGTGGGAGTAGGACTCCCCTAGGGCGCGCCATAGAGAGGGCCAGCCCTCCCCTCCTCCACTCCTTTATATACGGGGGAGGGGGGCACCCCATAGACACAACAATTGATCATTGATCTCTTAGCCGTGTGCGGTGCCCCCTCCACCATAATCCACCTCGGTCATATCGTAGCGGTGCTTAGGCGAAGCCCTGCGTCGGTAGCATCATCATCACCGTCATCACTCCGTCGTGTTGACGGAACTCTCCCTCGAAGCTCTGCTGGATCGGAGTTCGTGGGACGTCATCGAGCTGAACGTGTGCTGAACTCGGAGGTGCTGTGCGTTCGGTACTTGGATCGGTCGGATCGTGAAGACGTACGACTACATCAACCACGTTTTCATAACGCTTCCGCTTTCGGTCTACGAGGGTACGTGGACAACACTCTCCCCTCTCATTGCTATGCATCACCATGATCTTGCGTGTGCGTAGGATTTTTTTGAAATTACTACGTTCCCCAACAAATACAATACGTGTCGTTTCCCCTACTGTCACTGGGATCGAGCACCGCAAGATTGAACCCAAAGCTAAGCACTTCTCCTATTGCAAGAAAGATCAATCTAGTAGGCCAAACCAAACTGATAATTCGAAGCGACTTGCAAAGATAACGAATTATACATAAAAGAATTTAGAGGAGATTCAAATATTGTTCATAGATAATCTTGATCATAAACCCACAATTCATCGGTCTCAACAAACACACCGCAAAAGAAGAGTTACATCAAATAGATCTCCAAGAGAATCGAGGAGAACTTTGTATTGAGATCCAAAGAGAGATAAGAAGCCATCTAGCTAATAACTATGGACCCGAAGGTCTGAGGTAAACTACTCACACATCATCGGAGAGGCTATGGTGTTAATGTAGAAGCCCTCCGTGATCGATGCCCCCTCTAGCAGGACGGCGGAAAAGGCCCCAAGATGGGATCTCACGGGTACAGAAGGTTGCGGCGGTGGAATTAGGTTTTCGTGGTCGCTTCTGATGGTTTGGGGGTACGTAGGTATATATAGGAGGAAGAAGTAGGTCCGTGGAGCCATGAGGGGCCCATGAGGGTGGAGGGCGTGCCTGGGGGGGGGGGGAGGTAGGCGCGCCCCCTGCCTCATGGCCGCCTCGTTGGCTGCTTGACGTCCACTCCAAGTCCTCTGGATCACGTTTGTTCCAATTATCACGCTCCCGAAGGTTTCATTCCGTTTGGACTCAGTTTGATATCCTTTTTCTGCGAATCACTGAAATAGGCAAAAACAGCAATTTGGGCTGGGCCTCCGGTTAATAGGTTAGTCCCAAAAATAATATAAAAGTGTATAAGTAATCCCATTAAACATCCAAAACAGAATATATAATAGCATGTAACAATAAAAAATTATAGATACGTTGGAGACGTATCAGCTCCCCAAAAATATTCCATCTTCACAAGGTAGTAAGCTTACTCCCCTCGACTTATGGCATGAGTGTCCCAATGCTTATATTATCTCATAATTGTGTTTCTTGGAACAACATGTGTTATGCCAACTTTATCTTCATAACGAAACCTTACGGTTGAGTCATACATTTTTTTGAAAACTAAGCCAACAAAAAATCATGTTATAAATAATAACACAACCATCGCAACAATGCATTGAGAAAACTCTACCGAGTTACATCATTAGAGCTCATAATTTTCATCCTATATGGCAACAAGGCGCTATGATGATCATTCACACACATTATCAATCACAAGGAAATTCTAAGGTTCAACACTAAGTGTTGCATTAGGAATTTCTTCTCAACTTCCCTAATGCATATGAACAAAGATCTAATGGATTTATCCTTCAGATTCATGTTCATACGCTCCAGGTTCCTGATAATCACTTCAGAAGATGGAAAAATAAATCCCAAATCTTGATGACAATCATCCCTGCTCTAAACCACAACACCATTGGGCAGAAGATGGAAAAGAACTTCATGACTTGCGGTTCATGATTATAAAACAACGTTGGTCAGAAATATAACCATGAGCCACATGATACTGACAAACTTGCCACCTGAGTGAAGGGTGACACATGATTATAAACGACGTTGGTCAGAAATATAACCACGAGTCACATCATAAACAACTTTAGACTAGCAAGCTTGTTACTTTAACATCCATGTGTGCTTCATAATTCTCATAAGGGAGCAATTACATGTAATTCTCATAAGGGAGCAGTTACATGTAATCCTCATAAAAAAAGGAGTCAGGACATTCATGTGATCTTTCATTCACTCTAATCATTCATTCTCCAAAATAAGACTTCTCCTTGGTTCCATCCTACTCGGAGAGTTAATACATTCATCATTTTCGATATTCAATGAGACATTCCATTCCCCCTTTCGAAATTTGGTAAACATGACCACAATTTCGACGAGGTCTCATTATTCACTTACATCTTAAGAGTGACATGACACATATCATTATTACAAATAATTAATTCATAAATATTCTCACCACATGGTAAGACCATCATCAAAATGTTGCATTAAGAAGAACAAAAGGTTCATATGAATACGCAAAATGTCTTCTAACGCTTTATTCTTTATTGTCCTCGTAGCAAAACCCCTTAAAGCCCGTCTTCAACGGGTAAATTTTCTCTAAAGTGTTCCTCAACGGAGGCCAAGTACACATTCGCATATATAAGAAGGGAATTGCGTTCTTTATCTCAGAGGAGATGGTATGCTTCATGATAAGGAGTCAACATCGGGTTGACTTTGCTCATTTCATAGTTTCTATGTCATACTTTTCCCTCTCTTTGACAGAATTCACAATAGGAACCCTGGGTACATGATAAAGGTCAAAACTCTCTACCACGAAAGAGAGTCATTTCCTTCCATTTGTGAAGATCAGCCCGTTCTGATTAATGAACTCAATTTTGAGGTCCATCACAGAAACAAGGGCATTCACTTTATGAGCATCATTATCTAAACATCAACATAATAAAACTTGAATGATCTAAATCAAAACAAGCTAATTGTGTTCTAATCCGCATCACCGTTGGGTTGAAAACGAAAAAGGACATTATCCATTCAAGAATGGGACATGACAATATTCAGCGTTGGTCGGAATAATGTCATATACCATAAATCATAATCAAAACTTCATGTGTTCACTGTGACTAGGAAAACTTAAAATCACATAATCACCAGTAAACATATTCGCTAAATTAATAGCAAACATTATCATAAAGCATAGATACATGATGCAACCCAATGTTTTATCAAACACATGGATTCAATAATTTATCACTGATCATCTTGCATTAAACTTTGACATCATAATTTCAATAACATCAATAAAACTTGTCAAGTTTATCATTAAAAACCCAGATGACATGATAACAAAAGTATCATTCATTTTGAACATTCTCATCATGACATTTCATTTTACAGAGTAAACAATAGATTGACATCCTCTGTTTAATGACATCACAAACATTCTCCAAACAAAATTTGGATATTACACCATGCTTTCACCGAATAATAACATTTGGTATACTTTTAATAGTCAATAAATGACAACTTATGACCATGATATGACATTAAAATTCTCTAAATATTCTTGTTCAGTGAATCATCATGCCAAGCCTCCATCACCTTCTGTCAGTGCATGCCAAAAGACATAAAATGCACCTGACATAATACTTTAGCATTATGGCTCATCATCATTAGACCGCGTAGTGCGATGCGGAAAATCTGAACCACGCGGTCACTAATATTTCCTTAAGATAGTCTCAACTTATAAGAGATGATCACAACATAAACTTCATGATCAAATAAAATCTCCGAACAGAGAACCATAAACTTTAGAGAGTAACATATAATCATGCTAAAAAGCAACATCATATCATACTATCCATAATTCAACATTAAAATGCTATAAAAGAAATGGCATCAACATTAATCTAACTAGTCATCAACCCGTGCGACTGCACGGGCTAGCAATTACAAAATATCATTTAAAATTATTTGAAGAAATTTATTATGTAAAAAATGTTTCAAATTGAGATATTGTAAACTTAGAACACCTTTTCTTGTACAACAACATTTAAATGGTTTCTTCCTTCTTTTACAAAATAGTGTTCCTTCAGTTAGCTCCTATTTTCTACATCATGTGTTGTGGTTTGGTCTTAACCATGTAGATAACATGAACGTCTATAGTTGACATCAACATGGCTTCTTAACACACAACTAACCCTTTTCAAACGGTATAATGGATCTATAGTTGTAGTCACAATAACTTGTTTCAAGCCGGCGATTTTTTAGTTGCTCTACGACCATCCTCCACATGCTGGCGCCACCAATTGAGTAGTGTTCCCACCATATTTGAATTTTCATTTGATTTTCTCGCGGATGATGGCTTAAAGTTTCTCATAGTGATGTCTACTTCTTTTCTCGTGATAGAAGATGGTACATAATTGTATTTGTAGTGTTTCTCATATGTGAACTTTTTTAATTTGTGCATTCGTACAATTAATTTATGGAATAGCAGTTTTATACCTTCACCAATATGCCACGGAAACACATTACGCGTAATGCAATAAATATTAAATATATCTGTAATTGTTCTAGACAAAAGTGACGGGTAAATATTTTAGCAAATATGACACAACATGTTGTCTTTTGCCACATATATGTTTATGAAATAAGTACACCCTTATTTTGAATGCAATTTTTACAGCATGTTGTCTTTTGCCACATTTCTGAAATATTTTAGCACACAACATGTTGTCTTTTGCCACACAAATAACGTAATTTCCTGTTTTTCTCAGCTTGAAAATTATATTTCCTCATATGTACATATGTGTGTATATATGTTTACATGCATGTAAAATTTCATATTCTAAAATGAAGTAAAATATGATTTCCCCAAGTTAGTTTATGATGATGTCAAGTTTAGTGCAGGCCGAATTCATGCTACTTTTTCATAATTGTTGGAGTTCAGGTGTATGCATGCATATAACTCCACGGGGAGGTTGTTAACTTAATTTTGGACATATATTCACATTGCCCATGCATATGCGAACAAATTGTACATATGAAAGTAACCCATTGCAGTTTGACTATGGGGAGATTCATTGAGAACCTCATCAACGAATATGGTCATAGAAAAAATGAAAATCAAGAAACAAACTTTGCCAGTCAAATTGTAATTTTATACTGTTTGCCTGCAAAAAATCCTATGGTGTTGGTAAAGATAGAGATCATGCTATTTTGATTGACGGTATCACAATTGTTTACTGGAGATCAGAGTAGATTCCTAGGCGGAGATTATGCTATCTCTTATCATCTACTCCAGGAGCAAGTGGCCAGAACATGATGGGCCGGTATTTAGCAAACACCTGAAAAATCTAGAATGGAAGAAAAGAGGCAGTTCGTACATTCTTCTGCAGCAATTTCGTCCAGTCAAAAGCCTGGACACCATCATTGTCGTGCATCGGCTCCAAGATCCATGAACGTACGGCTGTACGTGCTTGCACCATGCATCATATAGGCATCCAGCCGCTGGCTAGCTTCATCTATGTGCGTTTCTCAATGCCAAAAGCATTGGCAATCTACACATATGGGGAACTTGTTGGCAATCTGGATGCCTATATGATGCATGGTGCAAGCACGTACAGCCGGAAAATTGTTGGTGACTTGCATGGGGAAAATCACGAGGCCGGGCTTGCACTAATGCTTCTTTCCGTGGCATGTATCTCGACAGGGCAACAAAAATTGATTCGTTTATTCGGGGAATCACGGGGAGATAGAGACCAAGGATAAGACGAATCACTTGCATGGCATAGGGGAGGGGCATGTTAGGCTTCATCAACGGATACAAATACATTAAGTTTTAATCCTTGGAACGAAACTGCTAACTTCTAGGATTAACATAGAGCCTCGTAGGATGTGAGGAGTTTGAAGGATAGAATAGAAGAAATTTTGAGGATGGAGATAGCCTACCTGTGACGACGATAACATGAAGATGTGCCATGAAGAGGCGGAGGAGCAGGAAGAATAGCGCTACAGATCTCTTTATGACAGGGAAAACAAATACACCTATCAGCCCCTTATAATTTATCCATGGCAAAGTAGAGAACTGGAAGTGCACACTAATCCTTAAGTCATTCGGCCTTTAGAATATAGATACGGAGCAGAACTTAGATAGCTTGAAGTCACTTTGCCTCTTCTCCAGGACAAAACATCTTTCACGGCCAGGTTGATACTTTTCAAGTGCATCTACGTGAGGGAGTCCTGGACTAAGGGGTCCTCGGGCGTCCGGCCTGTTAGCCATGGGCCGGACTGATTGCCTGAGAAGATATGAAGATCGAAGACTGTACCCGTGTTCGAATGGGACTCTCCTTGGCGTGGAAGGCAAGCTTGGCGACCAAATATGTAGATTCCTTTCTTTGTAACCGACCTTGTGTAACCCTAGATCCTCCCGGTGTCTATATAAACCGGAGGACTTAGTCCGGAAGGGGATACTCATTACCATAGTCATACAGGCTAGACTTCTAGGGTTTAGCCATTATGATCTCGTGGTAGATCAACTCTTGTAATACTCATATTCATCAAGATCAATCAAGCAGGAAGTAGGGTATTACCTTCATAGAGAGGGCCCGAACCTGGGTAAACATCGTGTCCCCAGTCTCCTGTTACCATCGACCCTAGATGCACAGTTCGGGACCCCCTACCCGACATCCGCCAGTTTTGACACCGACATTGGTGCTTTCATTGAGAGTTCCACTGTGCCGTCCCCAAAAAGGTTCGATGGCCCCTTCAATCGTCAACAATGACGCTGTCCAAGGAGAAACCTTCCTCCCCGGACAGATCTTCGTGTTCACCGGCTTCGCACTGCGGGCCAACTCCTTTGGCCACCTGGAGCAGACCGATAGCTACGCCCCCGGCCATCAAGTCAGATTTGGGAGCTTGAATTACGTTGCGGACATCCGTGGAGATTTGAGCTTCACCGGATTCAAGACCGCGGCAACCGCTCCTGGTCACCTTGACGAACATGACCTAAATCTGTCGTCGGACCACATCCAGGAGATAGCTCATGTGACCCCTCTGGCCTTAGATCCAGAGCACACTGCGGCATCCCCGGATCGGAGGCTCGACCCCACCACGGAGGCTACAAACTCCCCGGCGCTGGAGCCGCACATGGACTTAACCTCACGCAATACTCGTGTCACCGGAACTCCGGACTCTTCTTTGGGTATAAGTTTCGAACCATGTGAGTCTGCGGATGCCGAACTTGATTGCTTATCGATCTTTGAGTTCAGCGCCGCAGACATCTTCCGGCACTCGCCCTTGGGCGATGTGCTAAACTCATTAAAGAACTTGTCCTTGGCGGGGGACTCATAGCCGAACTATGTACGGTTCAAACTAGGGGCTGATGATGGGGAATTTTGCTTCCCACCCGCCACCCACTCCATAGCCACTGTCGATGACTTAACCGACATGCTTGATTACGGCTCCGAAGACACCGTCAGTACGGACGACGATGCCGACGAGGAGCAGGGCCAGAACCCGCCATTCATGCGGCGATGGACGGCCACTTCTTCCTACGATGTATACATGGTGGATACGCGTAAAGAAACTAATAACGATGACAAAGAGGATCCAGTTGAGGACAAACCTCCTGAGACAAAGCCCAGTCGCCGGCGTCAGCGACGCCGCTCTAAGTCGCGTCATACAAAAGACAACAACACGGGCACCGGAGAAAACAATACTCCGGACGACACCGAAGACAATGAAGACCCTGTCGGAGCAACCTCCGAACATGATGAATAGGCCATATACGAAGACTTGGAGGACAGTAACTATCTTCCGCTCTCTGAGGAAGAGGACAGCCTCGGCAATGAGGAGTTCATCGTGCCTGAAGAACCTATCGAGCAGGAGCGCTTCAAACGCCAGCTAATAGCCACTGCAAGAAGCCTGAAAAAGAAGCAGTTGCAGCTTCAAGCGGACCAAGATCTCCTCAAAGATAGATGGACTGAAGTCCTGGCTGCCGAAGAATACGGCCTTAGTGGCCCAGCCAAAAGCTACCCGAAGCGTAGATTGCTACCTCAGTTCGATGACGAGGCGCTGGAGCCCGTACCATCATCGCACAATGCGGCAGGCCGATCACAACTTGGCCCGGATAAAGCGGCAACTCAGGCCGAACACCAGACCGCCCCACCCCGCTGTAAAGGCAAGAATAAAATAGCTCGGGGTTGTACATACGACCTTCGACAGGACTTGGACAGTAGAGCAGGACACGCAAGATCGGTCTACGGATCGCGAGGACGTGCCTCGACACACAACGACGTCTACCTATTCGGACGCGGCAAACCTAGCCACGCCCGGGCAGAAAACCGCAAATGGACTCCATCGGAGGTACGCCGCAGTGTGGCCCAGCATAGAGGCGCCGCACACCCTCTTTGCTTCACAGACGAAGTAATGGAGCATGAATTCCCAGACGGCTTCAAACCCATGAATATCGAATCATACGACGGAACAACGGATCCCGCGGTATGGATCGAGGACTTCCTCCTCCATATCCACATGGCCCGCGGAGATGACCTTCATGCCATCAAATACCTACGACTAAAACTCAAAGGACCAGCTCGGTACTGGTTAAACAGTCTACCAGAAAATTCTATTGGCAGCTGGGAGGATTTGGAAGACGCCTTTCACGACAACTTCCAAGGAACATATGTCTGGCCACCAGATGCCGATAACTTAAGTCACATTGTCTAGCAGCCCGGAGAGTCAGCCAGGAAGCTCTGGACTAGGTTCTTAGTTAAAAAGAACCAAATCGTCAACTGTGCGAACGCGGAAGCCCTTGTGGCCTTAAAAAACGGCATCCGGGATGAATGGCTTGCACGCCACCTCGGCCAAAAAGGACCTAAATCCATGACAGCCCTTACCGCTCTAATGACCCACTTTTGCACAGGAGAAGATAGCTGGCTTGCTCATAGAAGCAACAGCGCCGGCGACTCGGGCACTTCCGAAATCTGAGACGACAATGCCAAGCCACGACGAAGCAAACACAACAGTCGTAATGATAATGAAAGATCACACGACACAGCGGTCAATGCCGGATTTAGCAATCCCAAACCCAGTCAACAGAAATAGCCATTCAAGGTGAACTGAGACGGACCATCCAACCTAGACAGGATATTGGACCGACCCTGCCAGATTCACGGCCACTCCAACAAACCAGCTAATCATACCAACATAAACTGTTGGGTCTTCAAGCAAGCCGGCAAGCTCAACGCCGAATACAAGGGGAGGAGGCCGCCAGGCGATAGGGACGATGGAGAGGTTCACCAACCAAATACCAGAGGTCAGGAGCAATCTCCCCCCGAGGATCGACCAGTCCCGGAGCGGAAATAGCAGTTCGGCTTCTGCTGCCCACCTCATATGCTCGAAAAACTGTACCGCGCATACATCACTACGCACTCAAGATACCATGGGCCTTGGCGGAAGCACAATACGGACAAGCCTGCAAGCATTACCGTAACATTATTTATCTACTTTCTTTTTACTTCTTTCTTCATTATCTCTTAAAAACAGGTGACGCAAAGGACAAACATCTAAAACTAACTCTATTGGAGTTCGTATCCGTACACTCACCTAAGGGGCTGCTTCCGTCAAGGATTCCCCTCGCCGAGGACAGGTGGCGTAGACGTGCGACAGGAGGTCCACAATAACTTTTTGTAGACCGCACCCTTTATTTCGAGCCTGTAATATGCCTTTTTCCTCCGCCTTCGACCCCGGGCATGTCAAATAGCCAGGGTTGTGGTCTTTAGATATATAAACTAATCATTGGCATATCGCACAGGTCCCAGTAAACATTATCCGAATTAATCATTCGTGTCTTTTCACCAATGAATATGGCTCCTATGGTTGTTTCACAGGTATACCTCGGCATAACCTGCCAGGGGCTCGGTATGGGAACAAATGAATTGCCAACAAAGTCCGAACAGCTTTAGAGCGCACTTCGGCGTCGCGAGTTTGGCCTTATATGCATCAGCTCCGAATCATGTCTTGGGTCAATGGTTGGGTTGCCCGGCTCCTGTGCTTGCTACCTTACGTTCCGCTCTATCGGCTAGGGTAGTAAAGGGAGAACTACTGCGATTGTGCTTCCGGTTCATCTGGTCAAGCACCTCAGTAGAGAAAGCCGAAAACCGACTGTCATGATGCTGCGAGAGCTGGTCAACCACTCGATGACTTATCGGAATCTGTCGCGATTCCCTCCGTGTCACATGAAGGACCTTTTTTTCAGGTCATATATGTAACGCACCATATTGGAATAAGTCGTACACATACCAAGCGCTATATCATAGTCCCCCCTATAAAACTCCTATGGCTAAGTGAAAGTGTTAACGCCCTATAGTCGGATTGCCTGGTTCGCCGCATTATCACCTCCTTCATGGACCAAGACTTGGATGAAGAGTGATTAAATGCTTTTCCAAACACCCCCGTACTTCCTACGAGGGGACTGAAGCCGACGACTGGAAAACTTTCAGATTATATTAAAACGGCCGCACAGGAGGAACATAAGCTTTCGAGCAAAACATAAAAATAGATTAAACTATAAAGTTATCTTTTACAATTCTCATACACCTCACTCGAATATTATGTCTTTCGAGCATTGACCCTCTATCAAGCGGGCGGCCTCTAGGACGTCTTCAAAATAAAGCTCCGGTGCGTGACGGTCCTTGCCCTTGGGTGGACTTTTCGCTGCAACATCGATGGCCTTCACCTTCCCCCAGAATGTCTTGACACGGGCAAAGGCCATCCGTTCACCCTCAATGCACGCCGACCGCTTCACATCGTCGATATGAGGCACCGCATCAACGAGCCGCTGCACCAAGCCGAAGTAGCTATTTGGAACAGGCTCAGTCGGCCACAGCCAGATTATGACGTTCTTCATGGCAGCGCCGGATATCCTATGAAGCTCGGCCCATTGAGACATCTGTTCATTCAGCAACAGAGGGCGCTTTGACGCACCAAATTGTGACCAGAAAAGCTTCTCCATTGCATACCCCTCTCGCGCTTGGTAAAACTGCGCCGCATCAGAAGAACTCTTCGGCAAGTCTAAAAACTCGTTCGGAGAACTCCACACTTGGTTAAGCTGAGCATAGTTTGGATCGCCGAACTTAGTCTGTAGCAAAAAGGGCTTACCGGCCGCAATCTCCCCAGCTTGCCGGATCTCTTCACGAGCTGCTCTGGATTCAGACCGCGCTTCCCTTGCCTCTCGTAAGGCCTTGTTAAGATCAGCCATTTTAGCTTCATTTTCCTTCTCAAGAAGTTCACAGCGGCTAGCGGCATTTTTTAGTTCGAGCGCCATGGTGGATATCTTCTCCTCGTCTTGGTGCCGAGCAGCTTGTTCGGCTTTTAACTCAGCGGATGCCTTTTCGGCAGCCGCATTACCTCACTAGGCCTGCTCCGTGGCCCGGGCCAGCTCCGCCCGAAGAATTTCAACGGCGGCGGCACCATCTGTAGTCATGCATATTCTAGTATATAATCTTCAGCGTCATGCTTATATCACAGAAATGTATGTGAAGGGACTGCCCCAAATACATACCTTGCGACTCGTCGAGACGCATATTGATTAACACAATATCATCCCCTGCCACATCGAAATTCCGCTGCAGCTCGGCAATATCCGTAGTCTGGGAAGTAGCCAGGGGGAAGCAGCATGTGTTCCAGTTAATCAGATTAGTCCTTGAGTATTTCTTTTTGATCCTCCGTTCGCCTCCCATGGGAAGCCAACCCGAGTCTCAGGGGTTACTACCTATACACAGGTGCATCTTTGCAAATAAAATATAGTTGAAAAACATTACATTACAAACCTCGAAGCCTCCTAGCAGGCTAATGAAGGCTTCATTCAATCCTCTCTTCGCGGACAGAATCTTCTCAACCACCGTACCCATCAAGGTACGCTATTCCCCCGAGACAGATGCTTTTCGCAACATATCCCTCAAGATATTCGGCGCCGCCAGGTCTCCGGAAGCCGCTGAAGGAGCACAACCATCCTTTGAAGGAACCCGTTTACCCGTCTCCAGAATCATCGTTAACTGAAAGCCGGACAGTCCGGGGCCTTTATTATTGGCCCCCGAATCTCGAACGATCGGAGGTCCACCTTCGGGTACTGCATCCTTCATCCCCTACACCGCTTGTTGATCAAGAATAACCCTCCGAGATGACACTTCGGAGTCGTACGCCTTATTGGGCGAGGAGGTCGGGGGAGGCGTCTCGCTTTCCATCATCTCTGGGAGGAGATCCCCCGAAGAGGAGGATTGCCCAGAAAAACTCTGTGCCGGACTGTAAAAATACACAGGCACGTTACGTATCTTTTCGGTAACACGAAAGAAGCGGGACGCTATCAAAGTACCCCAGATTCACTTACGGTTTGGTAGAGGGTTTGTCCTCATGACGGAGCTGTTCACTAGCATCGCCTTCCAATCTCGAGCCGCTTGACGGTAGCATCTTGCTTCTCTTAGGAGACCGCCCCTCCCAATCTTCGGAGGCGGCCCTTTTCTTCCTGAAGGGAGAAGGGATACTGGCTTCTCTTGTAGGGTAACGCAGCAGAAAAAAAATTCTGACCTACGCACCAGCCCAGGACCACTATGGAGACTGCATACATGGTTTGATCTTTTTCGTTACCGACTCGTAGCGCAGCGGGAAGTAGAGTCGATGACGATCGGCGGTGCAGATCCCCGCAACTAGGATTTACAACCTCCCAACCGCGAGGATGTATACCCTTATCTGCTCCTCAGACAGCCCTCCAGGAGGCGGTCGAACAGCCCCCCGGACGGTGTCGCGGACAGCCCTTCGGGAGGACCTTCGAAACTCGAACGGTCACTCGGACAGCCCTTCGGGAGGACCTTCGAAACTCGGACGGTCACACGGACAGCCCTTCGGGAGGCACTCACGAACTAAGACCGAAACTACAATCTCTCTACAGAGTTGCACACATACGGTGTCATCTATCCGGCAGGGCTTCGCCGTCCAGAACTAGTTCCTGCCGGAACCCAGACAGCCTTACGGCTCTACGAAACTCTTTTCGTGGGAGGGAGAGAAGAAGCCAGATAATGCATGGCATGTGTATGAGAGCAAGGGATGAGTGTGGAGGGCTGCCCCTCCACCTCTATTTATAGGAAATCCCAAGGGGGTAGGGTAGTTTCACAAAAAACCCAAAATGCACATGAATGAAGTCCTTCCACAAGGACCTAGGAGTGAAACCAAGGAACAAGAGGGTCCCCAAGGGGGGATACCCCATGTGGCCGGCCACACCCCCATGAGGGGCCCAAAAAATGGCTCCTATCCATCCATGTCATCCCCAAGATCTTTTGGAGCAAAGCCCCAAAAGGTGGCTTTCCATAAAGTAACCATAAAGCTGATTTTCACTATTCACGACGACATTTTTCAGCGTCTGATCGAACTGAAAATATTTATGTGGGCTAAGAACATTTCCAGTACCCACTAAAATGATTTTCAACGCGTTCCGAAACAATTCCGGTTTTAGTGATTTTCATCTGCGAAACGCATCTGAAGTGGCTCCGGCAGCTCCGGAACATTTCCGGTTTTTATCTCAGAAAATTCCAAAAAGCTTCCAGAATGATTCTGGCATCCTCCAAGAATTATCAGGCATGTGCCGAAACCAATTTGACTTAATGGTGTATCCCGAAACAACTTTTCGGTATCATCGAAACTTATCCGATGACCTCTCTCTGCGGTACGATTCCGCTGTCCGAAACTTTTCGGTGTCCGAAACTTTTTCGGTGATTTTCTCTCAGACTCCCTGTCTAGTATTCAGCAGATAGATGACCCTTAAGCGTGTGACCCTATAGGTTCGGTGAAGTATAGACATGACCCGGAACCCCTTCCGATCAATGATCAACATCGGAGCCGTGGACACCCATATTGACCCCTATACCCACACGAATAAATATTCGAGTGAACCTCCAGTTGCCGTGTGCTATTCCTGTTGCTTCGCGATATGTTACAAATACCCGAGGTGAGACATGTTGGCATTCCTGTGGATCAACAACTTGTCCACTATGCTAGTTACCTCGTTACCGGTATTGTTCTCTTTTCTCGTTATCGTGTTCCGGCATCCCCGTGATCAAATCACAAAGTGTCTGGCCAGACGATGATGGATACCGTAACACCGAGAGGGCCCAGAGATATCTCTCCATCGTCGGAGGAGCAAATCCCAATCTTGAGCTATCAAGTTACTTGACACACTTTTCCATGAACCCGTAAGCCGCCGTAATAGCCACCCATTTACGGATGACGTTTAACAAACCCCAAAGTTCATGAAGCAAGCATGAAGAAACTCGATACTCTCATGGTCTAAGGAATCATGCAAACGTTAACCATCTCTGTGTTATGTACCAATAAACTTGTGACGAATGAATCTCATAGCATAACATCATGCCGGGTCGATTCAACACAAATGTTCTCTTAACATTGTGCCCTCAAGGTTGCTGACATAGACATGCCCATGATCAGGAAAACATAACCATCATGCAACACTTGAGCTAGTCTTAGAGGCCAGACTAGGAATACATTTTACCGTTTATTATTCCACACGTGCATATGAGTCTTCCTCCGAGCCTCGTGGTTATTGCAGACTCGAGAACCATAGCAGTTATAGCATGGAACATAAACATAATTATGAACTCGGAGATAAATAATATCATTTATTATTGCCTCTAGGGCATATCTCCTACAGACTCCCACTTGCACTAGAGTCAATAATCTAGTTAATGCTAATGCACTTTACACCTGTGGCACACCGGTGTAAATATGCTTCGCTTGTGGTATAGCCTGATGTCCAACGGATCTGACGACTTCAGTTCCGTGTGTATCTTTGCATGTCCTCGCGTTTTCACGTTTTCACAAAATTCATATTTTGTGTGGACTTGGCTTTGTATGTATGTGAATCACAGGTCGAACCTGGATTCCTCAGACTGAGTTATGGAGCAACTACCTGCAGTAGTGTCCCATTGTCAAAAGCCATCTTGGAACTATACTAAGTTCATGAATGAACTATATGATTCAACATCTTCTTTGTCGCTTCTAAAGCGTCAACATACTTAGCCCTTGTTATAGAATTCGCCACAGTAACTAGTTTGAACAAATTCCAACTAACTGTGCCACCACATTGTGTGTTACACAAAACCCTTAATTTAAATCGAAAATCGCATGGAGAAAAGATGAAGACTGTATCGATGTAACATTTTACAACGAACTCTTCATGATCTCTGCTTGCGAGAAAACCATGTCATCAGTACTTACTCTAGTACTCTGTGACATCTTTCACTGTTGTCCCATGATCAGTAATTTGATCACTTTGGTATCCATACTCGTAACACCTTGGGAGTATCGGACATATCTGGTTGTTTTACATACCATGGAATACATGATTAATCCAAACACAAAAGTGTGTGGAATCTGCATCATGTATTTTACTCATCAGTGTTTTGGGACACCGAGTCTTGCAAAAACTCTTTCCATGTGACTTTGGCAAGAATCACTCCTTGGCGTTTTAAATGCTAAAAGGTTTTAGCATCTTGTCAATATGTATTCATTGCTTAGCCCCATTAGGTAAATCTATCTCCATAGATCATCATGCCTAATATTGAGGCTATTTAGCCTAAGCACTTCATCGAAAAACTATTTTCAAATGAAGTCCTAATTTGTGTCAAGAAATTTATTTCCAATTACCAATGTGCCAAGCACATAAGGTTTTTAGAAATATTATTACGCTCCCACTTACTTTCTTGAATTACAAGCATCTTCGTTACCCATTGATGAAGTCAAAACCCCTTTGACCATTTCATCAAAACACGAAGATTCCAACTCCATTTTGCTCTCTTCTGTCCATTGCTGGAACTCTGAAGTTTGCATACCTACTAGCATCCTCTGGATCGACAAATTACTTTGGACTGTATCATATACAAGTCCTAGCTTTCATTTCCATCAGATGGAAATCCTTTTATCATCCATGTTTCATATCTCATGATTGAAATATGTATTAATTGCTAGTTCAACCCGAACCGACTTTAAGCATCGCTACGATGAAAACAACCTCATCGTAGTCAACTCTTGAACTTGTTATTTCAACAAGTCGAGCTTTATGGATAAAACATTTTATCCGTATCAGTTTTAAGTTCCATAAATATTCGTTAGACTCTAAGTCTTCCGAAAGGTGTATCAAGGTTTTAATCTTGAATCACTTATATGGAAACTAACTCGGGTTGTATTGGCATTTAGCCAATTCCGGAGTCAGGGCCCATCAATGCTTCCTTGTGTATCGTAGGTATAATGTTGTCTAACAACAATATCTCGTTTGCGCACCTGAGAGGTTTGCACGAGCCTTGCCTACGTGGTTCAGCTGCAAGTTCGACCGAAGTTCATACATTTTATTGTAGAGACTTCCGTATCAGTCGCAGTAGGAAACTCTGGAATTTCTTCCAAGGTCTCTTTCCTTTGATCTGATGAAGATACTGTTTATCTCGTCGAGTTGCACTATTCTCCCACTCACCTTTTAGAAAGAACCATTCTCTTTAAAAGCACACCGTTCTTGTGGCAAAACCTATTTGCCTCGGTATAGTGAGGGAGGAATACCCAACATTTTGGTATAACCTACAAAGTAGCACTTGTCTGATTTGGAATAGGTTTGTAACCTTTTACACAAGCCCCATATTCCAAATGTTAAGAAAAGATATAACATGGTTGGGCGTACCATACCATGGCTTCATTTCAACAGACCCGATGTAGCTCTTTTCAGTGTAAAAGCCGCAGTCTCTAAAGCATCACTTTAAAAGGGATAATGGCAAATTTATTTATGTCATCTTTGACCTTACCATGTCATAAATGGTTTGATTACATCTCCACGGACTTTCCACTTGCAGTGGTGTTCCGGGAGGTGCAAGTTTATGAAACCCCTTTCACAACTCATCAGACATTCGCTAAACATGTAACTCAAATATTCCTTTGTGCAATCAAATTGCAGAAACATAATTTTCTTGTTACAATAACTTCTACTTCATTTTTGAGAACCTTTCGAATGATTTCAAAAGATCCAGACTTACGTCTCATCAAGTAAATATCCATATATCTACTTGAGTCATTTCTGAAGATAAATAAATCCACCACTAACAACACTTATCGGACTACACACATCAAATGTATGATCACTAATAAGTTTGTTGTTCGTTCCTTATGGCCTGTGAACGGTATTTTAGTCACTTCACTTTTCGGAGGAAAGTTGCAAGTGTCAGATGATTCAAAATCAAAAAGACTTCAAAATCCATCATAATGGAATTTCCATGCGGGTTTCTCCAATGTGACCAAATGTAGTGCCACACTTGTGTGGTATTCTTTTAGTCTTGCGACATTTAGCGTCAGTGTTATGGATGTATCATATTACCCTCAATATTCATAACATACGTCCCATCGATGATGGAAGTATGGCCCTTATGTTATTCATAATACTTAACAACAATTGTTGTTTTTATGAACAACTCTTTTGCAACAAACATTGTGCAATGGGCTAGAGTGTATGAAACTCTAAAATGAATTATGAAAGTAAACCCAGAGGTATTGTATTATTATCAATATTCATAACATACATCTCATTCATAATGAAAGTATGGCCCTTGTGTTATTCATAACATCGAACATAAAAAGTTCTCTTATGAACAACCTTCTTGCAAGATACCTTATGCAATGGGATAGAGTTTGTAAAACTCTAAATGAATTATGAAAATAAATACAGACGGCAATACACCGATGGAAGGTATAGTAACATTTACTATGTTCCCTGTGTATACCTTAACCTCATTTCTAGCTAGTCTTTCAGGCCATAGTAGTTCTTACATCGAGTTGCAACAGAATGCAATCGAGCGGGCATTTTTGTGATGAACTCACAATACCCAAGAATTAGTGATTAACATGTTTAACCATAATTCGCAAGAACTATATCTTTGACCAGCCTTCTATACATCAAAAACTTGTATGACATTCATACATGAGCTGGATATTCCAGTCTTCTTTCCTTTTGCCTTTATACTTCTAACAGTTTAACTTTTAGTATTTCTCCTACTCTCAGAAGAAGCACCCAACTTAAGAGTGGCATTAGCCCCGGACTTCCTAGGCGTGTAAGTCATACTAACACCCTTTGGACACTTCCTTTCTCTTTAAGTTGTTGTTTTATTCACCTTTCATTATATGACAGGCGTTCTTCTGGATCCCTTTCCCAACAGTCAAATGCATAGTAAACACTTTTACTAATACTTGCAAACAAACATTGCTTTGTTTGTATCTGAAAATAATTTTCAGTTCCATGAATATCATATAACTATCCCAACTTTCGAAGTTTGGGTTTCATGGAAGCAAACATATTCCACTTGACCATAACAGAATTCTAGCTTTTGGATCGAAGGACGAGAGTCACATGATCCATAGCATTAGCGGGAGGATACGGAAAGCATGCGATAGGACAAAGTCCTTCTCGGCACTTTTGAGGACAATCCTCATATTACGTTACCAATCGTAAAGTTTTAACCAGATATTTAACAGCTATTCAATTTTAATAGGGAAGGTGGAAATGCGAGCCATTATTCTACAACTATTATGCAAGAAACACTTAGACAGTGTTCATAATTAATTGCACTGAGAATTAAACATGTTAATTCAACAGTGCGCTCCCACTCAAATCAATATCTCTCACAATTAATTTTGAGTGATACAAGATCCAGACTTCAATTCATCGCCATAGAATCATCATCTCATAACGGGAATTTTAATCGGTAGGCCAACTTGCCGATCACATCTCTATGTGACTCTTGCTCATCTTTCGATGCGTGTGTTCCGAGCTCAGGACGATCCTGCCATGAACGTCAAGACAACCAAGTGATCTTGCTGCGAGGTCTGACCTCACCCGCCTCACACTTCTCTAATCGTTCGTACCCATGCATCCATGGCGCACCCCGAAAAGATAGGTGCCGTGACGGTGCTACACTTGGGAGAACACTAACTACTTGATATTTTAAGTGAGAGATCACCCTAATAAAAGCGACTACCGCGCAATCAAGAAGGGTGCATCATAAGGGATAAACATCTCAGGCAATTCATAATAGCATGATATGGTATAGCCCTTTCTGACGGAGAAGTATTTCATTTCTTCGTCTTCGGCATTCGCGTCGGTGGTCACCTTCACGAAGATTGCCACCACCTTGTCGATGCACCAGATAATATTGCTATCTCTATAGCTAACAAAATAATGCATTACAACAAGGTTGACACGCAGGTCATTAAAATGCAATCATATGGCTCCAACCATCATGCCGAATCATGACACGCAGGTCATGTTAATCAAATTACATCATATAGTCATCTCATACATAATCGAATTAGTATGAGCACTGCTATACCACATCACATGCACATCCTGCAAAACCAAGTTAGACGCCTCTAATCGGTTTATGCAAAATTTATTTTACGTGGCTTCTAAGGTTTTGACTTAAACCGCAGCTACCAACGTTTTATCATCAAGTATGATTATTCAAGTTGCTAGATTAACATCTCGGGGTGTATGAAACACGAGATAATTAAATCTCGAGCCCCATACTAAACTTCGTCATACGCATGACCCCCGTGCAGATCATATCTGCAATGCCCTTTCATCTGCGAATTTCATCTTTCTTTTGACTACGGCAGAACCCAAAGAACTGATAGCACTTCCATGATCAATCAGGATCACGGATTGCCAGAACTTTGTCAAATTCCACCATGCTGTCTCGAGATTGAGCAAACGCAAATTCTAGGGAAGCAACAAGAACGTCGGGTAACAGATTTCATCTGTCACCCGCATAAATAATTTTCAGCAATAGATCTCATCTACTACCTAATTATATTATGCAATACCCATACATCTCCATGTATTCTAGATCGAAACCTGCATCTACGCATAGCACGGCTCTTGATGCCACTGTAGGGTAACGCAGCAGAAAACAAAAATTTCCGACCTACGCACCAGCCCAGGACCACTATGGAGACTGCATACATGGTTTGATCTTTTTCGTTACCGACTCGTAGCGCAGCGGGAAGTAGAGTCGATGACGATCGGCGGTGCAGATCCCCGCAGCTAGGATTTACAACCTCCCAACCGCGAGGATGTATACCCTCATCTGCTCCTCAGACAGCCCTCCAGGAGGCGGTCGAACAGCCCCCCGGACGGTGTCGCGGACAGCCCTTCGGGAGGACCTTCGAAACTCGAACGGTCACTCGGACAGCCCTTCGGGAGGACCTTCGAAACTCGGACGGTCACACGGACAGCCCTTCGGGAGGCACTCACGAACTAAGACCGAAACTACGATCTCTCTACAGAGTTGCACACATACGGTGTCATCTATCCGGCAGGGCTTCGCCGTCCAGAACTAGTTCCTGCCGGAACCCAGACAGCCTTACGGCTCTACGAAACTCTTTTCGTGGGAGGGAGAGAAGAAGCCAGATAATGCATGGCATGTGTATGAGAGCAAGGGATGAGTGTGGAGGGCTGCCCCTCCACCTCTATTTATAGGAAATCCCAAGGGGGTAGGGTAGTTTCACAAAAAACCCAAAATGCACATGAATGAAGTCCTTCCACAAGGACCTAGGAGTGAAACCAAGGAACAAGAGGGTCCCCAAGGGGGGATACCCCATGTGGCCGGCCACACCCCCATGAGGGGCCCAAAAATGGCTCCTATCCATCCATGTCATCCCCAAGATCTTTTGGAGCAAAGCCCCAAAAGGTGGCTTTCCATAAAGTAACCATAAAGCTGATTTTCACTATTCACGACGACATTTTTCAGCGTCTGATCGAACTGAAAATATTTATGTGGGCTAAGAACATTTCCAGTACCCACTAAAATGATTTTCAACGCGTTCCGAAACAATTCCGGTTTTAGTGATTTTCATCTGCGAAACGCATCTGAAGTGGCTCCGGCAGCTCCGGAACATTTCCGGTTTTTATCTCAGAAAATTCCAAAAAGCTTCCAGAATGATTCTGGCATCCTCCAAGAATTATCAGGCATGTGCCGAAACCAATTTGACTTAATGGTGTATCCCGAAACAACTTTTCGGTATCATCGAAACTTATCCGATGACCTCTCTCTGCGGTACGATTCCGCTGTCCGAAACTTTTCGGTGTCCGAAACTTTTTCGGTGATTTTCTCTCAGACTCCCTGTCTAGTATTCAGCAGATAGATGACCCTTAAGCGTGTGACCCTATAGGTTCGGTGAAGTATAGACATGACCCGGAACCCCTTCCGATCAATGATCAACATCGGAGCCGTGGACACCCATATTGACCCCTATACCCACACGAATAAATATTCGAGTGAACCTCCAGTTGCCGTGTGCTATTCCTGTTGCTTCGCGATATGTTACAAATACCCGAGGTGAGACATGTTGGCATTCCCGTGGATCAACAACTTGTCCACTATGCTAGTTACCTCGTTACCGGTATTGTTCTCTTTTCTCGTTATCGTGTTCCGGCATCCCCGTGATCAAATCACAAAGTGTCTGGCCAGACGATGATGGATACCGTAACACCGAGAGGGCCCAGAGATATCTCTCCATCGTCGGAGGAGCAAATCCCAATCTTGAGCTATCAAGTTACTTGACACACTTTTCCATGAACCCGTAAGCCGCCGTAATAGCCACCCATTTACGGATGACGTTTAACAAACCCCAAAGTTCATGAAGCAAGCATGAAGAAACTCGATACTCTCATGGTCTAAGGAATCATGCAAACGTTAACCATCTCTGTGTTATGTACCAATAAACTTGTGACGAATGAATCTCATAGCATAACATCATGCCGGGTCGATTCAACACAAATGTTCTCTTAACATTGTGCCCTCAAGGTTGCTGACATAGACATGCCCATGATCAGGAAAACATAACCATCATGCAACACTTGAGCTAGTCTTAGAGGCCAGACTAGGAATACATTTTACCGTTTATTATTCCACACGTGCATATGAGTCTTCCTCCGAGCCTCGTGGTTATTGCAGACTCGAGAACCATAGCAGTTATAGCATGGAACATAAACATAATTATGAACTCGAAGATAAATAATATCATTTATTATTGCCTCTAGGGCATATCTCCTACATCTCTTCCGCCTTCGCCTTCGGGCGAGGAAATGTTGATTTCTCCAGACTCAGTATCTAATTTACCTACGAACGAAGGTCACCACGAGTCTTCTCACTCTCCACCTTGCCCTCCCCTGCCGGCGCCTGATGCGGTGCCGGTGCCAGCATCCTTGTTAACAAGGAGTTCGCTGAGTCTTCAGGAAGAGGGGCCGGACACCTAATCCGTTCCGCTTTCTTTATCCAGCATTGGAAGAAGATGGTTTCCTCAGTGTCTTACCACAGAATGTCTGATTATGAGGTGTTCGGCGGAGGAGTACTTACCGGGGTGTCCGGATGGTTACAGTCTAGGCCAGTATCTTCGGTGGTATCCGGCCATTGTTTTCGTCTCCCGAAGAATAATTTCCACATTCCTTCGTGCGTAGTGCCGAAGAAGTGCTAAAGAGTCCGTGGCCCTTCTGGGTTAAACTCCCATAGACGGAGAGGCCATCGCTGGCACGGCAGGGTCCGGCGGACCAGCATTACCTGAATAGCATTGAAAATAGTGATGTCCTTCTCAATAAGGCTTCGGATGCGACTTTGCAGAGTCCGCACCTCCTCGACTGATCCCCAGTCCAACCCCTTATTAATCCACGATGCAAGCTGAATTGGGGGGCTGGATCGAAACGCAGACGCAGCTGCCCACTTGGAGCCGCGGGGCTCGGTGATATAAAACCACTCCTGCTGCCATAAGTCGGAAGATTCTTTGAAAGATCCTTTTAGCTAGACAGCGCTGGCAAGCTTGCTCACTAAGGCGCCACCGCATTCCGCCTGATCCCCCTCTATCATTCACGGTTTCAAATTGAAGGTCTTGAGCCACAAGCCGAAGTGTGGAGGAGTTCGGAGGAAGGCTTCGCACGTGACGATAAACGCCGAGATGAGAAGAACAGAGTTCGGGGCGAGATCGTGAAAATCCAATCCGTAATAGAACATGAGCCCCCGGACGAAGAGATTCAGGGCGAACCCTAATCCTTGGAGGAAGTGGGAAACGAACACGACCCTCTCGCCGGATCTAGGGGTAGGGATAACCTGCCCCTCCGCGGGAAGCCGATGGAGGATTTCTGCGGTCAGATACCTTGCCGCCCGAAGCTTTGCGATATCCTCCTCTGTGACAGAAGAAGCCACCCACCGGCCTTGACGGCTAGATCCGGACATGACTGAGGCTTACGTAGGATGAAACCTGGGTGTTGGAAATCGAGGTAGTAAGAGTCGAGGAAGAAGCAAGCGTGGAGAGGAAGGGTGGGTCTATGTCCCTTTATAAAGGCCGTGAATATCGAACGCCTCCTCCCGGGTCTCAAAATTTGCCTATCCCAAGGAGTTGTACCCTGAGGACGGTTGGGTTACCCACGTCCGTGTCAACAAAAGAATCCCTTAATAAGGGGACACGATCTCTGCTTGGATAAGACGTGTCAATGACAACCACGTTTCAGAACATGGGGCCGCAGGCGAAACAACAGTCCGAAATTACAACCGGGCAGATATGACGTCATTGGCAGATTGGACTCGCGAAGTATTATGTTCTCTCTACGGTTTGTGTGTGGTATGTGACAGGTCCGGATACAATCACCGCGTCTGGAGACTACCTTGGAGTACGGAAAGAAGGGAACCCGCCTTGCAATGCCGAAGACAAATCTGCGCGCCGGACTCCTCGTCATTGAAGCCAGGTTCAGGGGCTACTGAGGGAGTCCTGGACTAAGGGGTCCTCGGGCATCCGGCCGGTTAGCCATGGGCCGGACTGATGGCCTGAGAAGATACGAAGATCGAAGACTGTACCTGTGTCCGGATGGGACTCTCCTTGGCGTGGAAGGCAAGCTTGGCGACCAAATATGTAGATTCCTTTCTTTGTAACCGACCTTGTGTAACCCTAGATCCTCCCGGTGTCTATATAAACCAGAGGACTTAGTCCGGAAGGAGATACTCATTACCATAGTCATACAGGCTAGACTTCTAGGGTTTAGCCATTACGATCTCGTGATAGATCAACTCTTGTAATACTCATATTCATCAAGATCAATCAAGCAGGAAGTAGGGTATTACCTCCATAGAGAGGGCCCGAACATGGGTAAACATCGTGTCCCCAGTCTCCTGTTACCATCGACCCTAGACGCACAGTTCGGGACCCCCTATCCGAGATCCGCCGGCTTTGACACCGACACTACCCACAAAACCTATTTATATACAATCCATTCATTTATCCAGAAGTTGTTAATTATTGCCGAGAAAATCCTTTTATTTGTGTAGAATTGTTAGCAGTTTTGCAATTTGACAAACATCTTGAGTGCACTGCCCAACGCCAGGAAATAGAACAATGGAACTCGGGGAACAGAAAAGACTGGAACGGGGGATAGAAAATGTAAAATTATATGTACCATCCTTCTGATTGGACGGAGTACAACTTAGGGCTGATTGCTTACTCGTCGAAGTAGTCGGTGGCAAGATGTAGCTCTGGCCGCGCTCACAAGGTACTTTGTCGGTGCAGCGTTAAGTTCTTGATAATCACGCCGGCATAATTCGACCCACCATCGAGATTTTTTTTTTGTTCTCCACCTCGGAACATCCCTCCTATTCCCTTTCTTCCTCTATTATTTTGAACATGTGGGAGTGATTTTGTGTGTGGAGAGAAGGGATAGAAAGGCATACATGTTCTACAGGAAGCTGGCTGCTGGGGAGTTGACATCGGCAATTGATCTAGGAGAGCAGGCATGCACAAACAGGAAGAAGTGGCGGCAGATAGGCGACAATGGAGACAGACCCTAGGGAAGGAGACTGGGCGTGAGGGCCGACGGGCGAGGATTGCAAGATATTTTCTGTATAGTATTTTTAGAGGTTGCTGGACAGATTTCCTGAACGTGGGATGGATTTCTTCTTATTTCTAGTTTTTGAACGTGGGATAGATTTCTTTTCCTTCTTAATTGTGAACGTGGGATACATTAAGAGGACTCTTAAGGCACTACATACCACGGCTGCAGATTCTTAATTTGTTTTTTTTAGCTGTCAAGGTGGGATATATTGTGAGGACTCTTTGAGGCACTTCATCCCACGGCTGCGGGTTTATAATATGTAGATCTAATGGACAATTATTATGTTTTCCTAGGACTAACGTGGAGGCTCGATTGGTGCTCCCAATTAGTAAATATAAGATAAGATAGCACTATATCCCCCTTTATATTCATGCATTTTCTAATGTAAAACAGTGCATAAATTTTATTTGAAAATAATAATAATTAAACCCAATCAAATGCACTGGAAAACTAGAAAAGCATGAATTCTTCATCATGCATATTGGCCATATCATTCTCAGATTAAATATCAATTTGGCAACATTAATTTTCAATATCAATTGATATTTAAAATGATACTCAACATTAAATTTCATGTGCCAAAAATACCAAATAAAATTTCTTGTTGGCTCCTTTCAATTCCGTAAACATAAAACATAATTTTATATGTATTTTCATTTTTAAACAGTGCAACATCTTTAGAGAATCAAAATAATACAGAGAAGCACTGAATAAAAGGAGAATACATAGGACATCAAATTTGGCCCATGAAACCCACGCAGACTTTTATTGATTCAACCCAGGAAAAAAGTTCTTAGAGAAAACGAAAAATCTCTTCGGGGTTTAGACAAACTGGGCCTCAGCCCATGGTCAGATTAGGCCCGTTATCCGCTCAAAGGTCCACCAGCTGATCCGCGCCGATCTAAGCCGTTCGATCTAGTCGACGGTCCGGATCATCCCCAGCCAGAACAAAACAACTGCCGGTAGAAAGCGGCGGCCCAGGGAGCTCGCCAGCCATGGCTGCGCGGCAGCTCCGCTCGCCGGCCAAGCGTGCAGCGGATTGGATCCCGCGCGCTTTGTCGTCGAACGAGGCATCTGCGTTTGCGCACGCCCGACTGTTCGTACGGTGGGGAGGGACTCGCCGACCAAGCGCGGCTTTCGGGACGGCGGCGATGGCCACACACGCTAGCGGCGGCGCGACCCTTTCGAGGTGACGGCGGCGTGCAAGACACGACGGCCATGCGACGCGCACGTCCATAAGCAGGAAGAAAAGGGGCCGGATGATTCATCCTGCACGGTGGCCCGAGGGACAGCGGCGTCGCGGCACCGGCGTCCTCGCACGAGGTCGGCCGTGCGGACCCCGGAGGGTGGGGACGTCGATGCGGCGTCATATGGTGAGCCCCCAGATCCATTCCCCTTTCTTTAATTCTTGTTACAAAAAAATTGTGGATTTGATGGCTAGGGTTTCTGAAAGTTGGGGAATTAATCTTGATTATGCATTCCCCCTTTTCCTTCTAATTGCTAAACCGGGTGTAAACAAGTGCTAATTAAAGATACTAAAGCGGAAGCATGACTACATTAACCGAATAGAGAGAACATGACCATTATCCAACGTAGCAATTATGGCTTTAACCAAAACAATTTACTTCAATCCTAGATCATTAACTTATCATAGGGCAGTAGTCTTATACATAAAGCATTAGGATGTATAATGACTATCAACTTGAATAGATCATCCTTAAACTCGATTTGGGATCTAATCTAGGCATTAAACTAGCTCTGATACCAATGTTAAAAATAAAGCTTTAGGTTTATTGCAATAGGACCATTTGCCTAGCATTAGATTACCAGGATATGATTAACAGAGGGGTTCGTGAGATCTTACAGGCTTGCTCGATGCAGGCACAGCGGAGCCCATGATCTCCAGTGGCGAGGATGAGCAGCAACAGTGGCACCGTGATGATGTAGTCGTGAAGAGGCAGCAGCTCATCCAGGAGCTTCGCCGGTGGCAGCGGGAAGCCGCCGGCACAGCCTTGCGGCGGCCGGCGATGGAAACGGCCTTCCCATTGCTTCAGCACACCCCTAGATCGGTAGGGTTTGAGGGAATTAAGGGGCTGGATATCATGTACGTGAACTCACTTGTCATAGGTATCCAGGTCCCACCCTTTATATGTGTGATGGCAACAGGGGACCAGAACCATCTGTCGGTTAGAGGTGCCCCCGATCAGGGCGATTCTGTTGGGGTCACAGCCACATACGTTGGTTCGTGGCTCATCCCCTTAGCGTTACTTTTTATCCGATCAGAGCCGAGATCAACCAACACTTCGAATTCCATCAGGGTGGAGGTGCCGGATCCTTTTTCTCAGAAACTTTATACTGTCTCGTTTTTGTACTGATTAGTTTATGAGTAATTTTGCTCTAGCCTTTTCATTGGTTGGAATAAGGCAGAGCGGCGGAGTAGATAGATAGTGTACCTGATTATCATTCGTTCTTACCAAGACTGTACCGTGTTGCGTGGTCAGCATTAATTCTCAGACCAATGATAAGATGCTGAAACTGACCCGTCCTGAACCTGACAGGAAACTTCCTACCGTCTCTTTCTTCAAGGTCAACTATCCTAGCATATACACTATTATGCAAGTTGGTTATAAGATAAAGCAAACAATTGGGCACGAGAGGGTTAGGTCAGATGCCTCTGTCCCTGTGTACTACTTGTTTATGCATTTTAGCAGTGAGGAAAACTTCTAGTTTGATTATTCAGCTTAGTTCATGAAACTTTTAGTTGTTTATGCATTATGCTTTTGTTTCTTCTTTCTTAGGAGGATAGTTATTCATTGTTAGAAAGTCTTAAGATGACTGAGTTGTGTACACCAACTATCATTTCACAAAACCACAGTAAAGAGATGGTATTTTTTTTGGATTCCTTTTATGATAGCTTACCACAGATGCCATGTGGCCAGTACACAGATTATAAGTTGATTACTATCATTTCATAAGTCTACAGAAGACTCAGTAGTATACATGCGTGTTGAGATCCATATGCCTATATTATATAGCAAACAGCAGGAAACAATGTATTCCCATTCAAAGCATCTCTCTCAACTTGTAATTGTTTATGTATCCTAGCTGTCTTCAAGGTCACCGGTTGCATTGGCCAAGATCTATGTACATATTGATCTTCCAGCCTGCCTAGACTTCTCTCCCCTCTCCGAAAGCTTGCAATGGTGGATCCAATTACCCTTAGTGCTGCTGTAGGATGGGGCGTAACCGCAGTAGGTTGGCTCGCCTCACCCATCATTCCTAGACTCCTCAACAAAGCTTTCACCCTCCTTGAATTTGACGCAACAGAGAAGCTGGAGATACTTGACATACAAGTTTTACACCTGCAGCGGGTGATGGAAGTAGTCGACGAGAGCACTTACAGGGTTCATTTGGAGCCACCGTTAGACAAGCTTAAATCTGCTATCTATGAAGCCGAAGATATCTTGGATAGCATCGAGTATCAGCGCCTCAAGAAGCAGATCGAAGATGGCAAGTCAGATGGCAGTAAGATGGATTCGCTGAAGAAGAAAGTTCGGTTTGCCATGCCAAGCTCCCCCCTAAAAGATAAGGTATTTCACTGCTCTCATACTTGGATGGTGTTCTGCTTTTTGTGCCACGTAAATATATGTTGATAAGTTCCGTAAAAAAAATATGTTGATGAGAAAAACTAGGAATTATAGCTGCCAATCATAATGCATTCTCACTTATTTGCCATAATTATCTAATTAGCAAGAGATACCGTAAGATCTTGAAATACAGTTAGAGATAGAACACGGTTCTTTGGAGATGTAGGATTACTCTCGTTGGAGCCATGTACACCCCTATATAAGATAGACATGCGCCCTATGTCAACTAAGCAATGAATCAATAATTTATATAGTAGTATATCTTAGAGTAGAGATTAGCCTAGTTATCCTAGGATGACCCGAGAGTGTTCCACCCTCCAACTATCAGAGTTCATCCGCAAGCTCCTCTTCCGTGCGTAGCCCCGACATAGTCATCTCCCGATGGGACAACCATGCGCTATATCAACTCTGCAGCCACCGGCGAGTGATAGGCGCCGGTGCGCCGGCCAAAATTTAGGCCGGTCGCACCAGCATCGTCCGATCAAACGTCACATAGCCATACGATTCTCTCCCCTCCCTCCATTCAGATGTCATCTTCTTTTTAGAAAAAAAGCTTCCACCACGCCGCCATGGACTAGCGACGCGCCCGGGGCCTCGAAGCACCGCCCGGCGCGTCTCACCTGTCGCCTCCCCCGCCGCCGGTCGTCGTCGTCCCAGCAGGTCGGCGTCGCTGCTGCCGCCTCCTGCGTTTCTCACCGTCGTCCATGCAGCAGCGTGCGCCAGCTATTGCAGGTCCCCATGGAGACGGCCGCAGCTCCGGTGGCGTCGGTCGCCGGTCATGGTCGCCGGTCGTAACACGCCCACAACGAGCTCGCAGAAAAAAGTACAAACTCGCAGCAGCAGCAAAAAAAATAGCCTGTCGTAGCAAAAAGAGTGTGTGGTTCCAGCAAAAATAGCTCGCCAGTGCCGCCACCCCTTCACCATCGTAGCAAAAAAGCTCATCGGTTGTAACTTTTGTAGTCGCGGGTTGTAGCAAAAACACCACCCGTCACCACCAAAATGAAGAAGTCGATGTAGGAAAAAATGTAGCAAGTTCCAGCAAAATAAAAAGCTGGTTCCAGCAAAAAAACGATGTCGGCGGTGCGAGGCACGTCCGGTTCCAGCAAAAATCACAGGAAGCAAAAATCACAGGAAGCAAAAATCAAAAAAGAAGACATGTAGCAAAAAAATTAGCAAGTTCCAGCAAAAAATAAAGCTGGTTCCAGCACCCGACATAGCCGGTAGTAGCATCGGAGATCGCTGGTTCCAGCACTCGACGCAGCCGGGTTGCAGCTTGCCGTCGAGCTGGTTCCAGCATCGCTGCAGCCGGTGGTAGCACCGGGACTCGCTGGTTCCAGCACCGGATGCAGAAGGTTGCTGCTTGGGTCGAAGCTGCCAATCGACGCCAGAGAAGCCCGTCGCAGCTCGTCCGCTCGAGGTCCAACACCTCCCGCTGCTCGTCGCAGCACGGCGCCCGGGGTCCCCAGCACCTCCGGCCGCTCCGAGTGGTCCGCGGTGCGGCTGGATAGGAGCGTGACGATGACTACCTCGCCGGCGTTGAACAAGACACGGTGGCACAGTAGTGGCATGGCTTCCGTAGCCGGCGAGCAGAAAGGGGAAGAATAGATGAGATCTCGCTCATTGTGTGCGGTGGAACACGAGATGCAAATGAGTGGTTGTATGGAGCTGTGAAGAGATAAGGATAAAAAGGAGACGTGGACTCTTGGTGGCCCCAGCTTTGCACGTGGCTGTTGTATGCGAGAAAGCGAGCGTGACGGGGAGACCGGCTGAATTTTCAGCCGGTGCGCCGGCTTTAAACGTTTCCCATGCAACAATGGGCTTGCGAATAGGCTCCGAGCGGAAAAGGTTAGACGCACCCGCCATATGCTGGTGCCTGGTGGACGGCCGGCACCAATATACATCTCTATAGTCACCATATGACAGAGTCGAGGCGTATTAAGTATTAACCCATGGCAATGCATAATGGAGGAGATCAACGAGGTATGGTCCGTACGGAGTGCAGAGATGGTCTCAGTGACCACATCATTGTCACACCTAGAACCACGGCGAGGGGAACGTGGGCACTGCACTACTGGTTTCGCCCACCTTTGTTGCACAGCTGCCTTTTTTTTTTGAGGATGAACGGTCACCTTCATTCTCTTCATGTGCTAATCGCTTTTCTCAGAAAATCTAGAGAAGTTCTTGATTGCCTCGATTTACCTGTTATTGGTTTTGCAGGACAGTGGTTTGCCAAAATTAGAGTTGGAAAAGAGCCTAAAGAAGATAGAAATTGCTATAAGTGGTGCATGTATAGTCTTGGAACAACTGAACTTGCCAGGTCTAATTAATGATAATGGGAGACCAGCTGTTGCCACCAATGCACGCAGTGCAGGCATTAGTCCTCCAGTACGTGTAATTGGTCGAGATAAGGATCGCCACATGATCATAGCAATGCTACATGAGAAGGAAAACCAGTGCCAGGCAAACACTGTTAGCGGTACATGTTATTCTGTGATTGGTATTCATGGCATCGCTGGGTCTGGAAAATCAACACTTGCACGGTGTATTTATGATCATGAGAAAAAGCAGAAGCAAGAGAACAAGGAAGGCCATTTCGAGATTGTCATCTGGGTTCACGTTTCACAGAAATTTGAGTTGGATTCTATTTTCAGGGACATGTTTGAGGGTGCTACTGGGAAAGAGTGCCCAAAATTAAACAGTCTTCACGCCCTAAAAGAAAGACTGGAGGAGGTACTGCTTGGGAAACGGATTTTGTTGATACTGGATGATGTCTGGCACAACAATAGGAATTCAGAAGACCATGAAGAACTACAAAAGTTAATTTCTCCGCTGAATGTTGGGAAGGCAGGAAGCAGAATCTTGGTGACTAGTCGAACTGAAGATGCATTATTAGCTCTGGGTGCTGTTCAAGAGAGATGCATTCCAATATCTGACCTGGATGATGAAATGTTCCTTGAAATGTTCATGTATTATGCACTTGGAGATGCAAGGGTAGGTGGCCATGATCGAAGAAAACTTGAAATGATTGGAGAGGACATTGCAAAAAAGCTTAAGAGGTCACCTCTAGCAGCCAGAACAGTGGGTGCACGTCTCCGTAAAAACCCAAAGGTTGAGATTTGGATGAGGGAGAAGGATCGGGACCTTCTGAAAGAGACAATGGGAGCTCTGTGGTGGAGCTACCAGTATCTCGATGAGCAGGTCAGGCGATGCTTCGCTTACTGCAGTATTTTTCCGAGACGACATCGGTTGTTACGTGAAGAGTTAGTCAAGTTGTGGGTGGCAGAAGGATTTATAAAGACTAGTAAGCCTGAAGAGGAAATGGAAGATGTTGCTCGGGAGTACTTTAATGAATTGCTGTCGGCCTCATTTCTGCAACCTGGACATGATGGTATGGTTGATTACTTTACAATACATGACCTCCTGTGTGATTTAGCGGAGGAGGTTTCTGGAAGAGATTGCTTCAGGATGGAGAAAGGCTTCACAGGAGAAGTTCCTCAAGATGTTCGCTATCTTTTTGTTGGGACTTATGACAGGGAGAAGCTTACTAAGAAGATATCTGGACTGCAGAATTTACGCACTCTCATCATCAATGACGTAATACGCGTTGAATCAAACGCGTGTGAATTTTTCGCGTGTATGTTCACTATGTTGACGGGGCTGCGGAAATTGCGGGCACTGAATATAAAAATACAGGTCATTGAACCTCATTACTGTATCTCAGTCCCTGATTCTATTGGTCAGTTGAAGCATCTGCGTTGTTTTGTTTTCATGGTGGGTGCAGTAACCGGCGTAACTTTACCAGGCGCTTTTACCAAGCTTTACCACATGCAGGTGGCAGATTTTGGTTACTGCATGGGATTAACGTTTTCTAGTGAAGATATGATGAACCTCGTCAACTTGCGCTGTGTGATCAGCAGGACAAATCTGGAATTTCCGAACATTGGCAGGTTGACATGGCTCCAAATGTTATCGTTGTACGCAATTAGGAAGGAACCACTGGTAGAAAAAAGCCCTTTAGTCCCGGTTCGCAACAGCCTTTAGTCCCGGCTGTGCAACCGGGACTAAATATGCGCGACTAAAGACCCTCCCTCTTTAGTCGCGCCTCTTACGGACCGCGACTAAAGGCTTTAGTCCCGGTTCTTGTGGCTGACCGGGACTAAAGGCCCCTCCACGTGGGCGCCCGTGGTCCGTCGGGGCGGAGGACCTTTAGTCCCGGTTCTCGTGGCCAACCGGGACTAAAGGGCTCCTCCGCAGGTTTAGGGTTTTAGCCCCCCTAAACCTGGTTTCTTTTTAGTTTGGAGTGTTTTATTTCTTTTATATTATATTTTGTGTTTTATTTTAATTTTGATAAAGTTTCAGTACACATATTTTACGCTACTATATACATGCATATGAAATTTCAAACAAGAAGAATTCAAGAGGAATATATAATATATATTCAATCTCGGGTGACCATATACAACTTCGAACAAGTTTCCATACACAATTAGGATGGATGACCATATACAACTTCGTACAAGTTTCAATCTCGGGTATGCATATAAATTTCTTCGTCCTCGGTATAGTGTTCTCCTTTAGGATTGATGACTTCCCTCATGAAAAATCCTGCTAATTCTTCTTGAATTGGTCGGAAGCGAGCTTCTGGACTAAGCCTCCTCCGCAAGTTATTCGTCGCGTTCCGCACGCTATCCGATGCCTTCCGCTCAGTGGTGTGTCTCCGGATGTTCTCACAAACATAGTATCCACATAGATTGGTCCCCGGTGGCTGCTTATCCACATTAACTAACCTTCTGAAATCTAGCTCATGTTTGAATTCACCGACAATTTCTTCTGAGAACCGTCTCCAAACCCTACAGGGCAAAGAAAATTAAATGAATAAGGAAATTATTAGTTACTTGATATTAGGAAATGAACGAAAGAGACCGATCGATATAGAGCTCAAATGATTGAAAATAATTACTTTTGCAGCATTTTTCTCATGTCGGCCCAACGCTTTGGATCCGAATCCATAGAGTCCATGATTAGAACTCTGGAGGTGTGAAGTTCAATATTTAGCAGAATCCAGTGGAACCTGCGGACACGTTACATGCACAGTCATGCATAACTCATCGATTAGACATACCATGCATGGAGTAAACAAAAGAGAATGGGCACAAGAGAGAAACACTCACCCAAAATGGTAGGGAAATAGAATATGACTTTTGAGTTGATGCTTTCTAAGAAACTTGTACAGGTCTTTCTCCACGTCTTCGGGGTGATGTTGTAACACATGTCCATTAACGATATGTGGGTCAATGAACCCAACATCATGGATGTTTCTTATTTTGCATTCCCAAATCTTCAATTTGCATAATAGCGTACGCAACAATATAGTTAGGACAATATATATATATAGTGCAGGCAATGAAGAACGAGATGAGGTAGAAATAAATCACTTACAGAACGTAGCAACTCAGCATAGATTTGTCGAGGTCGCGCAGATTGAACAGCTGGAACAATTCACTCATATGAACTTCTACAGAGTACCGTTTGGTGTGATGCTCATCTGTAACATCCGCATAAACATATTCTTTGTCGGCCCATGTTATGAATTGCTTGTACCAACGTAGCAGATTTCGCATTTGTGGTGGTAGACTCTTTTCCCGCGCAGGCTCGACGAGAGGCCCATTCCGCACATATTGTAATGCTATCTCACATACTGGCGCATCCTCAAGGCCTAAGAAGGCACGAAGAGTCAAACCCATCTCGGACGCTTGTTTCATGGCACCCGCTACAGTCAATCCAAGTGTTGCCGCAGCTGCTATGATCTCGGGGTCCTCTTCCGGACCGGCTTTCACTATGAGCGGGGGGATCGATTGTTTCTTCTGCATCCCGAGCTGGTCAACTTGTTTCCCGCTTTTTTTACTTTCTTCTTTCTCCTCCTTCAATATTTTTGCTTGCCTACGAAGTTCATGTCCATAGTCGTCAGGCATATTCAGCTCGGCTTGGGACGGTGTCGTCAAAAAATCCTTAGCCCACTTCTTTTGCTTCTCAGTGAATACTTGCTTGGGCTCAGGCTCTTTTTTCGCCTTCATATCCGCCTTCCATTTCTCATAATCAGCAGACGCGGCCAATTTGGTTTCAGCTTCACTAAGTTCCCCAGGCCTTGGGAGGAGAGGCTTCAGTGATGGCTCCGGTACCCTTGTGGTCTTAGGTACATAAGGGTCCGGGTTAATAGTCTAGGAGCGGGTTTCCTTGTTGTCCGCCTGCTTCTGCTTCTTCGCCGGAGGTGGATTGGGGGGCGTCGTACCCGCCGGAGGAGGATTGGGGGGCGTCGTACCCGCCGGAGGTTGTGGATCGGGGGACGGCGTCGAATGGCGTGAAGGAGGTGTAGGTGAACCACCACGACCACCACCACCGCCACCACCGCCACCACCACCACCACCACCATCGGAGGGGGGTGGACTTGCTAGCCTTGGCGCCTCGCCTGGAAACACTATGTACTTCTTTTTCCATAGAATGAACTGGCGCTTGACATCTCCAAGTCTTCTCTCCCCTTCAGGTGTAGGTTTGTCAATCTCCAGGTCCTCAAACCCTTGGACTATGTCTTCCACCGTGACACGAGCATAGCCATATGCAATGGGGTTGTTGTGGTGGAGTGCTCCAGGTGTACAGGGTAAAGCACTGCCGCTAGCTACCTTCGTGGAAACGTTCCCCACGGGATAATGCAGATCACATTCTTTCATCTCCTTTACATCATCCACGGGGTAGTGAGGCTCCGGTGCACGAATCTCGATCATCGGTGCACTAGCAGCAGGCGGGGCATCCGTGGAAGCCACGCTGCTTCTCCGCTGCTGGCTTCCGCGATCCGCTTCATGATCTTCATGCGGCCCTACAGCCGATTTTTCTTTCACTAGTTCATGCACGGTCTGCTTCAACTCATGGAGTTCCGATGCAAACTTCGTCATAAGATCTGCATCCCGGTCCGTCTTTCTCTTACGGCTTCTGTAACAGTACGGGTCATTGTCCTGGGAAAACCCTACTTTCCACGGAACTTTGCCATTGCCTCGTACACGTCCTCCGTGTTCATCATTCCCGAGGGCTGTTGTCAGTGCGTCTTTCTCTCTGTTGAACTTGATCAAGCCCTCTTGAGCTTGGGTCATTGCGTCAATAAGGGCTTGGGTGGGAGCAAACTGTCTCTGCCGGTGAACACACACCCCTGTCTCCGGGTCTAGCGATCCCCCATGCCCGTACCACCAGCTTTTGGCCCTTGGGTCCCATCCCTCTGTACCTAGAGGGATTCCTCGCACCCTCAGGTCCTCCTCCATCTTCTGCCACCTAGGCTCCGAAAGGCGGTATCCTCCTGGCCCCATAATATGATGGAACTTTTTCTTACTCGCATTATCCTTATTTTTTTTGATATTTCCTTGAAATGCTCCGATTGCTTTTGCCTCACAAATTCTGGCCAATCATCTTTCAGTTTCTCATGTTGTCCATTGAAATCCGGTGTCTTGCCCTTGTTGACATAGTCACGGGTTAAATTTTTCTTGAAGTTCCGGAATGCTTCGCCCATCTTCTGAAGAGCGAACTCTTTAACTAGCCTCCTCCTCTGACGTCCACCCGGAACCTCGTTACCGAATTCATCGACTTTGTTGTATTCCGGAGGTAGAATGAAATGTTCCATAAGCTTTCTCCAGCAATCCTTTTTCGTTCTCTTGTCGACAAAACTGAAACCAAGACGTGCCTTCTTTGGCTCCTTCCATTCCTGGACGGTGATCGGGACGTTGTCTCTAACAACGACTCTGCATTGGTTGATAAACTTTGAGGTGTGCTGTAGGGGCTTGCCGGTTTCACTGACAAACTCAATGGCATATGTTTCTCCTGTTTTCATCGCCTTGGATTTGCCACGCTTTGTCGTACTCGATCCGGAGGGCTAAAAAAAAAGAGAGTCGCGCGCGTTAATACATATGTATTCATATTTCAGTAAGTTTGTATCACGAGAGGCTCAATGTATATATACCTCGCCGGAGGTGGTTGCTACTTGCAATTCGAGATCGTCGGTTGTTGACGGTTGACCTCCGTCGACAATGTCCGTTCCTTCACCTTCTTGATCATCGACAATCTCTGTTCCACCGTCAAGGTTCAGATAAGAAGAGACTACATCCTCTTGTTGCTCATATTCTGAGCCCGGCACATAAGGAATCTCGTTGTTGATGATGCCCATTAAATAACGTTCAGCCTCCGGATCCCTAAGCGGCTCGGTTCTATCGTCCGCCATATGTCACTCCTGCATGTAGTAAAAATTCTTTAAGTATAAAGGAATTAAAAAATAAGATTAAGGGGACATAGAGGAGGAGGAATTAAAAAATAAGATTCTTTAAGTAAAAATTCTTTTTTTCTTCTTCTTCCTTTCTTCTTCCTCTTTCTTCTTTCTTTCTTCTTCTTCCTTTCTTCTTCCTCTTTCTTCTTCTTCCTTT